>NC_054573.1:2128210-2395710 GCF_017654505.1 Polyodon spathula | reverse complement strand
GCATCTGCTGATCACCGACTTATACAAAGGGAAGAACGCTTTATTGTGTCTGTTTACTGTCATGATGGTCGTGTTGTGTTGGGGTGGGGGGGGGGGGGGGGGGAATACGTGTATTACGTGACCCCTCCCACGCTGTCAGTAAAACCCGGAGTGGGTCAGACTGCTGTGTAACAGGAGTCCTATTTCCATCTCTGGTGCTGTTCAGAAGGCTGCTGTATGGGGTTAGCTGGAGTTGTTGCTGTGAAGTGGCTTTCGCCTGTCATTCCTCGCGCGGCACAATGCAGCATGCCTCTGTGAATAGCACTGCAGCAGGTGCTCAGCGACAGCACTGCTGACACAAATTCGCAAGGAAATTTTGCAGCTTTCTAAAGCTTTTCCCATGGTTATACTACACTTTACCAGACCCCTCTGTGCTTTACAATGCTTCCCTATGCTTTACCAGACCTCTCTGTGCTTTACAATGCTTCCCTATGCTTTACCAGACCTCTCTGTGCTTTACAATGCTTCCCTATGCTTTACCACACCTCTCTGTGCTTTACAATGCTTGCCTATGCTTTACCAGACCTCTCTGTGCTTTACAATGCTTCCCTATGCTTTACCAGACCTCTCTGTGCTTTACAATGCTTCCCTGTGCTTTACCACACCTCTCTGTGCTTTACAATGCTTGCCTATGCTTTACCAGACCTCTCTGTGCTTTACAATGCTTCCCTATGCTTTACCAGACCTCTCTGTGCTTTACAATGCTTCCCTATGCTTTACCAGACCTCTCTGTGCTTTACAATGCTTCCCTATGCTTTCCCACACCTCTCTGTGCTTTACAATGCTTCCCTATGCTTTACCACACCTCTCTGTGCTTTACAATGCTTTTAGGGTGGGGAACTTTTCTAAAGGGAATGGGAAGAGAAACAAACCTTCTCTATGAAAGTTGTCCAGGCGATATCGTTTCCAGACAGACCGACAGCTTCTCAGCCCCTGAATCGTGCCCCATGTGAGAAGATTGTGTCGGGGAGTAGAAATGGGTGTTTAACACAGCACGGAGCTTTACACTGACAGACAGTGACGTGTGTGTGTGTGCGTGCGTGTGGGTGCGTGTGTGGGTGCGTGTGTGTGTGTGCGTGTGGGTGCGTGTGTGTGTGTGTGTGTGTGTGTGTGTGTGTGTGTGCGTGTGTGTGCGTGTGTGTGTGTGTGCGTGTGTGTGTGTGTGTGTGTGTGGGTGCGTGCGTGTGTGTGTGTGTGTGTGTGTGTGTGTGGGTGTGTGTGTGTGTGGGGTGCGTGTGTGTGTGTGCGTGTGGGTGCGTGTGTGTCTCGCTGTGTGTCAGGAGTCGGAACGATACACTGATGTCACAATACGATATGAATCTCGATTCTATTACAGTGCATTATCTCAGGACCGTAGAGTCGAAGGTTTGTAATATATATAGTCGGAGGTTTGTAATATATATAGTCGAAGGTTTGTAATATATATATTTTTATGATCCCTGGTCAACTCTGGTCATCGTTACATCTTGTTTAATCAAAAAAAACTCTCTTAGTTTAATCCATTCAACATAGATTGAGCGAAACTTCGATTATCTGAACCCCGCTTATCCAAACCCCTCTGTTATCCGAACTGCCCCTTCTTCACCTATCTTGTTGTGTTCTGTGCTCTTCTGCCCTGCTTGCAAAAAAAAGCAGCCCTCAATTTCGGGTGTCTACAGAACTGTGTAGGTAATACATTTACAGCTAAAGGAGTTGAATTATATCTTTTTAGAAGGTTTAATTGTGAAATAATTCAAACACCCCCTCCCTGTGGAACGATCTCATTCTGCTTCTTGAAGGCAAGTGAAACGGGCTGAATAATGTCACGTTGACATATTGAAACTGCACACTGCCTCTTTGGAGTTTAACGAAAAACTGACAAAAATTGACAAATGTGTAATTTCAAAATCTAACATGAAATGCTACTGTCCTGCTATTATGGCTTCCGGGAGACTTTTGTAGAAAATTCTGTATATATATATATATATATATATATATATATATATATATATATATATATATATATATATATATATATATATATATTATATATATATATATATGTACATTTTTGTCTCAATCCTACAATTCTAAGTGATGCTATTGTCCAGAGCTGCAGATCCTGTATTTTCTCTAGCAGGTCTTTTATTGTTTCTTTCCTGTGCCACTGCCAGGGTGACGAGGTGGTGCTTCAGTGCACAGCGTCTGTCCTGAAGGAGCAGATCAAGCTGTGTCTTACCGCTGAAGGATTCGGAAACCGACTGTGCTTCCTGGAACCCACGTCCAACGCGCAGGTAAGGGTGTGGAGGGGGGCGGGGGGTGGAGCAGGGTGGAACGGTTTGTTTTTTTATTCTTATGCATGATTTATTTGGCAGACGTCTTTAGCAATGCAAGCGTAATATATAATACAGTGTAACTTACAGTAAGCTTTGATGATACTAATGATAAAATACAATCTTGAACTGGGATGCAGCCAGTGAAAGGACTCTGTCTCTTTACTGTCGGGAGGTGATGAAACTCTTTTCTGTTTTCCAGAATGTTCCTCCGGACTTGGCGATCTGTTCCTTTTTCCTGGAGCAGTCGCTGTCCGTGCGAGCCCTGCAGGAAATGCTGGCGAATACCGTGGAAATGGGCAACGAGGTAAATACTTCTTAAACGCAGGTGTGAGTATCGGCATTAGAAGCACCAGCCCGTTGCCGCAGCGACTCACCCAGAGTGACAGAAGGCAGTCCTGTGTTGGAATATCACTGGGTGGTAATGTGTGGAAATTGGAATTTTGTAATTTGGAATTGATTTTAAAATTGTACTGGAATTGATTTTGAAATGGAATTGGAATTCGGAATTGATTTTGAAATTGAATTTGAATTTGGAATTGATTTTAAAATGGAATTGGAATTTGGAATTGATTTTGAAATGGAATTGGAATTTGGAATGGATTTTAAAATGGAATTGGAATTTGGAATTGATTTTGAAATGGAATTGGAATTTGGAATTCACGTTGAAATGGAATTGGAATTGGAATTGACCCCTGCCCTAGTTGCACCCAGATCCCCTCTTTACAGGCCGCACAGCGTGAATCTAGCACTTGCTGTTGTTGTCAGTTTGTAGATTTTGTTCTCTAATTTAACCCTGTGTTGCCTCTCATTTCTCTCCCGCTCCCCTTTCCACGCTAGACGCTCGATTTGGACAAATGGGTAGGTCATTGCTGCTTCATTTTGATCTGTCGTGTCCCCCTTCAACCAACCACAGCCCTCCTCATCCTGACCCGACCCCAACCTCGAGCCCCAAATCCCTCTTTCTCACCCCCTCCAAAAACCCCTTTCCAAAAACCCCTTTCCTTCTCAGTACTGTCTTTAGTCCCTCACCCCAGTGGAATGACCTGTCTTTTCTAGTCTGTCTCTTTATCTCTCCCCCAGCATGACTTCCACCTTCTACTCATTCTCAGTCAAGGCATAAAATACCCCACCCACCCTCTACCCCCCCTTATTGTGTTTAAGGAGGTTTCGTATTTATAGGAGTTCGAGCAAAAGTTTTGAAAAAATCAATTTTCTCACCTCGTATTTGCATGAGCAACATTATTGTCACTGCTGCTGTCCTCTGAGTGTATGTGTCTCTCCTGTTAAACATGTTACATGGTAAAGCCTATTAAGACATGGCAAACCAGTCACATCTCAATACTGACATACTGTCAGCCACTAGGAGGAGCTCTATTGTGAACTAGGCAAAATCATTCAAACTAATCTCTGTACTGAAATCACCCGGAAATAATAATAATAATAATAATAATAATAATAATAATAATAATAATAATAATAATAATAATAATAATTAGTATTAAAATCTTGGGATCTTGTGTCAAGGTAAGTTGTTTTCCATTCTGAAGATAGATATATGATAGAAGATTATGTCTAGAGATACAAAGTGATTATATGTTGAGCACTGTGCAGGGTGCTGTGCAATGCAGACTGGTAGATCAGACAGGCTTCAGCTTGTATCCTGCACTTCTCTGCACTGTTTTTTTATAGTCTAGTTAAAATAAGAACAGTTAAACATTAACCAGCTGGGTTTCATGTGATGACATTTCCATCTGACACGAGCCATCTCATACAGAGAACTGCAGTATATATTAAAGATAGAGACACAAAATCTATCTATCTATCTGTCTATCTGCCTATATAACTTTGTATCTATCTGTTTGTGTATCTATCTGTCTATTTATCTAGCTGTCTGTCTGTCTGTCTATCTAACTTTGTATCTAGCTGTCTGTCTGTCTGTCTGTCTGTCTGTCTATCTGTCTGTCTGCCTATATAACTTTATATCTATCTGTCTGTCTATCTAACTTTGTATCTAGCTGTCTGTCTGTCTGTCTGTCTGTCTGTCTGTCTGTCTGTCTGTCTCTGTCTGTCTGTTGTATAACTTTATATCTATCTGTCTGTCTATCTAACTTTGTATCTAGCTGTCTATCTAACTGTCTGTCTGTCTGTCTAACTTTGTATCTAGCTGTCTGTCTGTCTATCTAACTTTGTATCTAGCTGTTTTTCTATCTGTCTGTCTCTGTCTGTCTGTCTATCAATCTATCTGTCTGGGTCTCTGTCTAGCTAAATCTAACTATCTATCTAACTGGCTGTCTGCCTCTGTCTACCGATCTCTCTATTTCAGGAATATTACAAGTGTATTACAGGTATATTGCAAATACATTTCACCTTTTCAAAGGAATAACACCCAACTACCTTATATTTTCTAGTCATTTAATTGTATTTTTGCCAGCTGGCTGCAGTTTCACAAGAAACATATGCCATACCCATTAAAAACAGAGGGGTTTTGATCACAAAAGGTCTTGATTCAGCTCCGGTGGGTGGGTGGGTGAAGACACCTGTGTGGCAGTGGCCTGTGTCGGCCGTCTCTCTTGTGGGATTGCTGTGGAAGCTGACCGTCTCTGTCTCTCTTCCTGTCCCCTGGTCCCAGTCATCGCAGGGAGGAGGTCACCGGACTCTGCTGTACGGACATGCTATCCTGCTCAGACACTACCACAGCAGCATGGTGAGCAGCACGCAGCTCTAGTCCTCATCTCAGTGCAAAGACAGCGCGGCTCATTCCACAGAGAGGCTGAAATCAGTGACGAGAGTTTCGACTGTCTTTCTCAAGACATCGACGCCGACGCTGAAGACACTGAGAGAGACTTCTAGTGGAATGAGAAAGGGAGAGCATGTGCTGGTATTCATAGCAGCTGTCATTCGCATGCATTCATCAGCGAAGAACCAGCCTGGTGAACTCCACTGAGCTGAGCGCTTATGTTACAATGCAAGCGATGCACGCCATTAGTAAGGTAGGATCTGTCCTGTAAAGAAAGCATCACAGTTAGTGACTCAGCATGTCTGTCATATGCTGATGCACTGTCCTTGCACTATGGCTAATATTGCATTGTAGATATAACTTGTTCCACTCTAGTTCATACATATGTATTTCGGTTGTATTATTATTTGCACTGACTGTAAACTACACTCAGATAAGAAGCTATGTAACCCTGTGTGTGCTGCCCTGTGACCTCTTGGATAAAGGCCAAATCAATAAATAAATTGCCGTTTCTGATGCATTTCCCTGCTTTTCTCCCCTCCTGTCTGTCTCGTTTCAGTACCTAAGCTGCCTGACCACCTCGCGCTCGCTCACCGATAAACTGGCCTTCGACGTCGGGCTGCAAGAGGACGCCACGGGTATGTCCGAGCAGGGTCAGGGGTCAGTCTGGCTTGTTCCGGACATGTGAACGCATTGCAAAGGAGACCTGACGGTGTACTTTTATAAAGGGGGGGTGGGGGGGGGGGGGGGTGGCATGCTTTCTCTACACTTGATTGAAATGAATGGAATAGTGACCACGCCCACCTTTGCCGTCCCCCGTCCCCCGTCCTGCTCTAGGTGAAGCCTGCTGGTGGACGATCCACCCTGCGTCCAAGCAGAGGTCAGAAGGTGAGAAGGTCAGGGTTGGTGATGACCTCATTCTTGTCAGTGTGTCTTCTGAGAGATACTTGGTAAGTACAGCCCTGTCCCGCCATTTCACCTTTTAATAAAATACACGTTCCCAGGGTTAGAAACTCACACTAGCCCTGCTGCTGCTGCTGCACCCAGTCCTGGGGTTCAGAGCTCCCCTCAATGAAGTCTATTATTATTAATATTGAAATGATCGGGAGCCAGGAGTTTGAGCAGGGTTAGAAACTCACACTAGCCCTGCTGCTGCTGCTGCACCCAGTCCTGGGGTTCAGAACTCCCCTCAGTGAAGCCTATTATTATTAATATTGAAATGATCAGGAGCCAGAATGATCTCTCTACTCCTCTCTCCTCTCGCTACTCCTCTCCCTGCTCCTTTCTCATGTCCCTGCTCCTCTCTCCTGTCCCTGCTCCTCTCTCATGTCCCTGCTCCTCTCTTCTCTCTCCTCTCCCTGCTCCTCTCTCCTCTCCCTGCTCCTCTCTCCTCTCCCTGCTCCTATCTCCTCTCTCCTCTCCCTGCTCCTATCTCCTCGCTCCTGTCCCTGCTCCTCTCTCCTCTCCCTGCTCCTCTCCCTGCTCCTCTCCCTCCTCTCTCCTCTCCCTGCTCCTCTCTCCTCCTCTCCCCTCTCCCTGCTCCTCTCTCCTCTCCCTGCTCCTCTCCTCTCTCCCTGCTCCTCTCCTCTCTCCCTGCTCCTCTCTCCTCGCTCCTGTCCCTGCTTCTCTCTCCTGTCCCTACTCCTCTCGCTGCTCCTCTCTCCAGCACCTTTCCTATGCCAGCGGGGACCTCATGGTCGACGCCTCCTTCATGCAGACTCTCTGGAACATGAACCCCATCTGCTCGGGCTGTGAGCTGGCAGAAGGTAAAGCGACTATAACTGTGTCATCTCATTGTTATTATTATTAATGAGCCATTTAGCAGACACTTTTATCCAAAGCGACTCACAGAGACTAGGAAGTGAACTCTGATTTAACAACTGCTGCTGCTGCAGAGTCTCTTCCAATAGGACCTTGTTTGTTTGGCGTCTCACCCGAAGGACGCAGCACAAGGAGGTTAAGTGACTTGCTCAGGGTCACGCACAGCGAGTCAGTGGCTGAGATTAGAACTGGGAACCCGGTAGCAAGCCCCCTTTTTTAACCACTGGACCCCCAAGCCTCATTGTAGCCTTATTCTTGAAACATTGACATAAGTGCTACTGTTATCTATCTGATGCAAGCTGAGTGCTGATTAACGTTGAATGTTGACACGTTTTTGCTCATTAGAAGCGGAGACCTATAAGGTCTTTTTAAGATATTATCATTTGAAGCCTGAAGGGTTGAAACCTTATCGTTTATTGTTGAGGCAGATAACAAAGGCTTTTCTAGGACTTTTTTGGGGATTATTATTTTGACAATGCGCCAGCAGCAGCCTCTTGAATGAGCTCAGCGGTCTGTGATCGACGAATCTCGAGGCTGTGTGATATATGGGATCGCTAGAACAGGGCTGCTTCGTCTGCCTCATTTGTATCAGGAATGCAATTATTCTTTTTTAAGTAGTCCATCGTTTAAGTTATACAACTTAAACGAAGCCAGTCAGGCGTAGCGTGTCGGATTGCCGCCCGGGCGTAGCGCGAGGTGATTTGGGACCGCCCCTGACTCTGCGGCTGTGCTGGCTGTGGCCCCATGTCTCCCGCAGGGTTCCTCACTGGAGGCCACGTGCTCAGGCTGTTCCACGGACACATGGACGAGTGCCTGGCCATCTCTGCCTCGGACCAGGGGGAGGAGCAGCGCAGGTGAGCACCAGGGCCTGGGGAACTGGGATTGTGAGGGGAGGAGGGACTGGGAGTGAGAGATGAAGGCGTGAGATATGGAGGAGAGAGATGTTTAGTCTCACCGCAGTTCCCCTTGTCTCTCCAGGCAAGCGCACTATGAAGGAGGAGCCGTGTGTAGCCACGCCCGGTCGCTATGGAGACTGGAGCCACTGCGAATCAGGTGAGAACAAGAAGGAACCCTCGGTGTCTGCAGACAACAGTGACGGCTCTGAAATATCAATTCCGATTTCAAATTCCGTGGAATTGCAAAATAGGAATGCCGGGTTTGGTTCACATGGCTGCAGCCCTTTGGAATTTGAACTGGAAGCTGACCTGCCCTCTTTTGACCCCCTCTCTCTCCCTGTAGCTGGAGCGGGAGCCACATGAAGTGGGGGCAGCCCTTCCGCGTGCGCCACGTGACCACTGGGCGCTACCTGTGCCTGGAGGAGGACAAGGGGCTGATGGTCGTGGACCCGGAGCGAGCCAACACCAAGCGCTCGGCGTTCTGCTTCCGCGCCTCAAAGGTCACAGTTCAAACTGCTGAGCCAATCAAAGCAATGCTCCCGGGACTGTTTTTTTGGTTGTTTGCGTGCTTGTTTTTTTTAACAATAATGAAATCCAGCGGCTGAGATGCAGAGGCCAGGGTCAGAGTCACAGTTACTGCATTGTGCAATAACATTGAATGCAGGACGTTTCTCTTGGTGTTTCCGTTGAAGACATCGAGGAAACGTTTGCCGTTTAAATTAAGTCTCTTTTAGTGTTGCAATTGAAGACTAATTGGCACTTAGCAGCAATACAACTAGCTACCTCTGTAACCCCGTCTCCCCCCCCTTTGCAGGAGAAGTCTGAGGTCGCTCAAAAGCGAGATGTGGAAGGGATGGGCACCCCTGAGATTAAGTACGGAGAGTCAATGTGTTTCGTGCAGCACCTTTCCACGGGACTCTGGCTCACCTATGCCTCTGTGGACGCCAAGTCAGCCCGCCTGGGACCTCTCAAGAGGAAGGTATGTACAGGTGAACACACAGGTGTGTACAGGTGAGCTCCTCACAGGTGTGTACAGGTGAACACACAGGCGTGTACAGGTGAACTCACTCCCCCGCTCCGCTCTCCCTCTCCCCAGGCGATCCTGCACCAGGAGGGCCACATGGACGACGCACTGTCCCTCTCCCGCTCGCAGCAGGAGGAGTCCCAGGCCTCTCGAATGATCTACAGCACCACCGGCCTCTTCACACAGTTCATCAAGTAGGTCCTGCCTCCAGCCTTCCTGCTCAATTGATGCCCAGTCTATAATGGCATAATCATACTACCCCAGGCATGGAAATAACACCCCCATTGCACAGCAGTTTGACGCATTCCCACTTTCACTAGGAGTTTAGTAAACGCACCTGGGCTTGTTAGCTGTACACACTGTGGCTCAACAAGCTTAATTTTACCTGGAACGGGTGAAACTGCTATGCAAGAATACTTCCTGAGCATCCTCCCCACTCCCTAGTTTAATATAGATCGAGTTGTCAGCTATGTTAACTAAATCTGACTTAACCGATTCATTCTTTTGCAGAACTCATACAGCGTGTAAACTACATGGTGCTGCATTGCTTATGAATCACCCTGTTTTAATTTGATAAGGTTTTGTTTGACACTGTCCCCCTGTTGCCCCTGTTGTCTCTGCCCAGGGGCCTGGACTCCCTGAGTGGGAAGAACAAGTCTCCGAGCCCCGTGTCCCTCCCGATGGACGCGGTGAGCCTGAGCCTGCAGGATCTCATCAACTACTTCCAGCCTCCAGAGGAGGAGCTGCAGCACGAGGAGAAGCAGACCAAGCTGAGATCCCTCAAGAGCAGGCAGAACCTGTTCCAGGAGGAGGTGAGGAGAGAAGGGGAGAGGGGGGAGGGACTTGGGAGTGGGGGAGAGACCAGAGGAGAACAGGAGAGACCAGGAGAGACCAGAGGAGACCAGAGGAGACCAGAGGAGACCAGAGGAGACCAGAGGAGACCAGAGGAGACCAGAGGAGACCAGGGGAGACCAGGGGAGACTAGGGGAGACTAGGGGAGACCAGGAGAGACCAGAGGAGACCAGAGGAGACCAGAGGAGACCAGGAGAGACCAGAGGAGACCAGAGGAGACCAGAGGAGACCAGGGGAGACCAGAGGAGACCAGAGGAGACCAGAGGAGACCAGGAGAGACCAGAGGAGACCAGGGGAGACCAGAGGAGACCAGAGGAGACCAGGAGAGACCAGAGGAGACCAGAGGAGACCAGGGGAGACCAGGGGAGACCAGGGGAGCTCTGTTTGGAGGGAGAGAGACCTAAAGGAATGGGAGGGAGGGAGGGAGGGAGCGAAGACTTGGGGGAAGGAGAGCTAGTGTCTCAAGTTCTGTCGTTGTCTCTTGCTCAGGGAATGATCACGCTGGTGCTGAACTGTATTGATCGGCTCAATGTCTACAACACGGCTGCACATTTCTCTGAGTTCGCTGGGGAGGAGGCAGCAGAGTCCTGGAAGGAGATTGTGAACCTGCTCTATGAGCTGCTGGGTACGAGGGGGCAGGGGGAGGGACGGGGAGGGACGGGGAGAGAGAAGAGGCTGTGGTGGGGTTGAAGGTCAGGGCTGTGCTGACACGCGCACTCGGAATCAGAAGTATTTTATTGGCAGGAATTTAATAAATCAAAAAAGTGCTGTCCTTTCCTCACCTTTACAATGGAGTACCACTCAATGGCAATTTACTTTACATTGAGTGGCTTTTCCTGTCATCCGGGGCGCTGGCGTTCTCACTGCCGTACTGAGGCTGGAAACTGAGATGCTAACGCAGAAGAAACACACCGACAGGCCTGAGCTGCTCTACTGACCTGCTCTATCTGTGTGTCTGTGTGCGTGTGTGTGTGTGTGTCTGTCTGTGTCTCTGTGTGTCTGTCTGTGTCTCTGTGTGTGTGTCTGTCTGTGTGTCTGTGTGTGTGTCTGTGTGTGTGTCTGTGTGTCTGTGTGTCTCTGTGTGTGTTGTGTGTCTGTGTGTCTGTGTGTCTGTGTGTGTGTCTGTGTGTCTGTCTGTGTCTCTGTGTGTGTGTCTGTGTGTCTGTGTGTGTGTGTGTGTGTCTCTGTGTGTGTCTGTGTCTCTGTGTGTGTGTCTGTGTGTGTGTGTGTGTGTGTGTCTGTGTGTCTGTGTGTCTCTGTCTGTGTGTCTGTGTGTCTATGTGTCTGTGTGTCTGTGTGTGTGTCTGTCTGTGTCTCTGTGTGTGTGTGTCTGTGTGTCTGTGTCTCTGTGTCTGTCTGTCGGTGTCTGTCTGTGCTCCCCACAGCCTCCCTGATCCGTGGGAACCGATCTAACTGCGCTCTCTTCTCTGACAACCTGGACTGGCTGGTGAGCAAACTGGACCGTCTTGAAGCCTCCTCGGGTAAGAATGAAAGAACAAGACTGACCAGCGCTGTCTCTGTATAATATGACCATATACAAGTTTACCACAGCATTCATACAGTTTTACCAGTGACTTTTATATGGTTATTACTGTGCATTTATCAGCTTTGGTTTACCGTGTTTATTAATATGCTTTGCAACACCTTTCTGTGCTTTACAATGCTTCCCTGTGCTTTGCCATGCTTTCACTGTGCTGTATCACACTGTGCTGTGCTGTTACTGCGGGGGGCTTTTGTAAAGGCTATTACTATGCACTCTTCAACTTTTGTCTGCCTGTCTGTGTGTGTGCTCCCCACAGCCTCCCTGATCTGTGGGAACTGATCTAACTGCGCTCTCTTCTCTGACAACCTGGACTGGCTGGTGAGCAAACTGGACCGTCTTGAAGTGTCGGGTAAGAATGAAAGTGACTGTGTGTGTGTGACCATATACAAGTTTACCACAGCATTCATACAGTTTTACCAGTGACTTTTGTGTGGTTATTACTGTGCATTTATCAGCTTTGGTTTACCGTGTTTGTTAATGTGTGTACCCTGTTGTGCTTGTGTAATGCTTGCCTGTGTGTGTGTGTGTGTGTGCTGTATCACACTGTGCTGTGCTGTTACTGCGGGGGGCTTTTGTAAAGGCTATTACTGTGCACTCTGTGTGTGTTGTCTGCCTGTGTGTGTGTGTTGTGCTCCTGTCTGTGTCTGTGTGTGTACCTGTGTGTGTGTGTGTGTGTGTGTGTGTGTGTGTGTGTGTGTGTGTGTACCTGTTTGCCTGCGTGTGTGTGTGTGTGTGTGTGTGTGTGTGTACCTGTTTGCCTGCGTGTGTGTGTGTGTGTGTACTGTTTTGCCTGCATGTGTGTGTGTGTGTGTGTATGTGTGTACCTGTGTGTGTGTGTGTGTGTACCTGTTTGCCTGCGTGTGTGTGTGTACCTGTTTGCCTGTGTGTGTGTGTGTGTGTGTGTGTGTGTGTGTGTGTGTGTGTGTGTGTGCCTGTTTGTGTGTGTGTGTGTGTGTGTGTGTGTTTGCCTGCGTGTGTGTGTGTGTGTGTACCTATTTGCCTGTGTGTGTGTGTGTGTGTGTGTGTGTGTGTGTGTGTGTGTGTGTACCTGTTTGCGTGTGTGTGTGTGTGTGTACCTGTTTGCCTGTGTATGTTTCAGGTATCCTGGAGGTGCTGTACTGTGTCCTGATCGAGAGCCCCGAGGTGCTGAACATCATCCAGGAGAATCACATCAAGTCCATCATCTCCCTGCTGGACAAGCACGGCCGCAACCACAAGGTGAGACAGCTCCCTGAGCAGGGACACAGTGAGCAAAGACACAGGAATCACACACACAGTCACACACAGCGATCACAACCACACACAGCGATCACAACCACACACAGCAATCACAACCACACACAGCAATCACAACCACACACAACGACAACCACACACAGCAATCACAACCACACACAGCGATCACAACCACACACAGCAATCACAACCACACACAACGATCACAACCACACACAACGATCACAACCACACACAGCAATTACAACCACACACAACGATCACAACCACACACAACGATCACAACCACACACAGCAATCACAACCACACACAACGATCACAACCACACACAGCGATCACAACCACACACAACGATCACAACCACACACAGCGATCACAACCACACACAGCGATCACAACCACACACAACGATCACAACCACACACAGCGATCACAACCACACACAACGATCACAACCACACACAGCGATCACAACCACACACAGCAATCACAACCACACACAGCAATCACAACCACACACAGCAATGACTGTCAACACGTCTCCTTCCTGCAGGTTCTGGATGTCCTCTGCTCTCTGTGTGTGTGTAACGGTGTTGCTGTGAGGTCCAATCAGAACCTCATCACTGAGAACCTCCTGCCAGGTCGGGACCTGCTCTTACAAACCAACCTCATCAACTATGTCACCAGGTAAAGGAATAGCAGATCAATCACACTGCAATCATACTGAAATCACACTGCAACCACACTGCAATCATACTGCAATCATACTGCAATCACACTGCGATCACACAGCAGGCGCACTGCAATCACACTGCACTCACTGCAATCATACTGCAATCATGCATCAGTCACACTGCAATCACACTGCGATTATACAGCAATGACACAATAACTGTCTCTCTCGTGTTTTTTTTTCTTCTCTTCCTCCCCTCAGTATGAGGCCCAACCTGTTCATGGGCACGTGCGAGGGCTCCACGCAGTACAAGAAGTGGTATTTCGAGGTGATGGTGGACTGTGTGGACTCCTTTGTGACGGCCCAGGCCACGCACCTGCGGGTGGGCTGGGCCCTGACCGAGGGGTACAGCCCCTACCCTGGGGGGGGCGAGGGCTGGGGCAGCAACGGGGTGGGGGACGACCTCTACTCATATGGGTTCGACGGACTGCACCTCTGGTCTGGTGAGTCCCAGTCTGTGAGGCTCGTTATTCTTCATGTAGAATAATGTTTTCTGGGTTTCAAGGGGATGAGGCTGAATCAGTGTGGCTCTGAATAGTGCTATGTTTGCAGCCTCGGATTGGATTTTGTTTTGTGCTCCTGTAGCAAGAACCTTGCAGCGAATTGGATTGTCGAGGTAAACATCGTTTCTTGCCATTGGGACGGAGGGGGGAGGGGGGGGGGACAATCCCGCCACGACGGGTTGGGGGCGTGTAGGTGGATGCTGTGTGGTGCACCCTCAGAACTGCTGTCTGGATCTCAGTGTGCCCAGCATCTCCTTCAGAGTCAACGGGCACCCGGTCCAGGGCATGTTCGAGAACTTCAACCTGGATGGGCTCTTCTTCCCAGTCGTCAGCTGCTCTGCTGGGGTCAAGTAGGTACTGGGAGAACGGGGAGAGGAGGGAAGGTGCAGTGTTGTGGACCGGGGAGGTACTGGGATATTGGGAAAGGGGGCTGGGGGTAAAGATTACCACGGTCAGGATCATTTTTCCTGTGCTTTTCACATGGTTATACTGTGCATTTCCCATGGCTGTCATGTCATTCAATAGACTTTACCCTGCCTTCTGTGCGCTTTAGCAAACTTTGCTGTGCTTTTACTATGGAGCACTTTTGTTGGAGTTCCCTATGCTTTACCATCCCTCTCTGTGCTTTACAATGCTTCCCTATGCTTTACCATCCCTCTCTGTGCTTTACAATGCTTCCCTATGCTTTACCAGACCTCTCTGTGCTTTACAATGCTTCCCTATGCTTTACCAGACCTCTCTGTGCTTTACAATGTCTTCCTATGCTTCACTCCCCCTTAGGGTTCGTTTCCTGCTGGGTGGTCGCCATGGCGAGTTCAAGTTCCTGCCTCCTCCAGGTTATGCTCCATGCTACGAGGCGCTGCTCCCGAAGGAGAGGATGCGGATTGAGCCGATAAAGGAGTACAAGCACGACTTCGACGGGATCCGAAACCTGCTGGGGCCGACCCAGTCCCTGACCCACACCGCCTTCACACCCTGCCCTGTGGACACTGTGCAGGTAGAGTTCAGCACACACTGGCACACACACACAGACCCAGTCCCTGACCCACACACACTGAGACACACACACACAGACCCAGTCCCTGACCCACACACACTGAGACACACACACACAGACCCAGTCCCTGACCCACACACACTGGGACACACACACACAGACCCAGTCCCTGACCCACACACACTGAGACACACACACACAGACCCAGTCCCTGACCCACACACACACACAGACCCAGTCTCTGACCCACACACACTGAGACACACACAGCAAAAATACACAGACAAACACACGCGCACACACACACTTTGCTCATAAACTCATACACACACACACACAGCGAAATACACAGACATGCATAGACGCTCACATACACGCACACACACGAGTACACAAACAAAGGCATTGTATTTTTTTATTTCGTTTTTCCTGATAACGCTGACTGCTCTCACAGTGCCTCTTGCTTGCATTCTGAAGTGAAACCCTCACGCCTGCCTCCCCTGCTCTCTCCACCCCCCCCAGATCGTGCTGCCCCCTCACCTGGAGAGAATCAGAGAGAAGCTGGCAGAAAACATCCACGAGCTGTGGGCACTGACCCGCATCGAGCAGGGCTGGACCTACGGCACGGTCAGTGACCCATGTCCTGGACCCAGTGTGCATGTGGTCCAGTGGTTAAAGAAAAGGGGTTGAAAACCAGAGTCACTTCACCTCCTTGTGCTCCGTCCTTCGGATGAAACGTCAAACAAACGAGGTCCTATTGCATGCAACTCTGCAGCAGCAGCAGCTGTTGATGAAGCAGAGTTCACCCCCCCTAGTCTCTGTATGCATAGTTCACTCCCTAGTCTTTTGATAAAAGTGCCTGCTTGTTAACAAATTCAATAATAATAATAATAATAATAATAATAATAATAATAATAATAATAATAATAATAATAATTATGTTTCCAAGTGTTCTAATCAAGGGAACATCGAGGGCCAGTGAAAGCAAAGCTATGTTGTGGTCTTTTATCAAGAAAGCATTGACACACAACGAATCGCTACGCCCCTGTTGGGCAGTCCTGTGTCAGAACTGACCAGTTATACCTCCATCTCACAGTCAGAGGAGGATAAACTGGAACATGTGTTTGCAAGTGCTGGGTGGCTGCCTCTGATCAAGTTGAGAGTTTATGAATTACTGTCATCGTGATTAGAGGCAGCCAGCTAACACTCGTGAACATATTACAAGTGGCCAATTTCCTCATATTAGGGAAATAAGAAGCTTGTTGTCAGTGCACAGGGGTATGCTGGTGATTTATATAACTTATCCTTTGTGTGCTGCGCAGTTTCGGGATGACAACAAGAAGCTGCACCCCTGCCTTGTGGATTTCCATCGGCTTCCCGAGCCGGAGAGGAACTACAACCTGCAGATGTCCGGGGAGACCCTGAAGTGAGGCTGAGAATTGAGTGATACTGCTGATGAATTGAGTGATACTGCTGATGAATTGAGTGATATCAATGATGAATTGAGTGATACTGCTGATGAATTGAGTGATACTGATGATGAATTGAGTGATATTGATGATGAATTGAGTGATATCAATGATGAGTGATTGAGTGATGATACTGATGATGAATTGAGTGATACTGATGAATTGAGTGATACTGATGATGAATTGAGTGATGTTGCTGATGAATTGAGTGATACTGCTGATGAATTGAGTGATACTGCTGATGAATTGAGTGATATCAATGATGAATTGAGTGATACTGATGATGAGTTGAGTGATACTGATGATGAATTGAGTGATGTTGATGATGAATTGAGTGATACTGATGATGAATTGAGTGATGTTGCTGATGAATTGAGTGATGTTGCTGATGAATTGAGTGATACTGATGATGAGTTGAGCGATACTGATGATGAATTGAGTGATACTGATGATGAATTGAGTGATACTGATGATGAATTGAGTGATACTGATGATGAATTGAGTGATACTGATGATGAGTTGAGTGATACTGATGATGAATTGAGTGATGTTGCTGATGAATTGAGTGATATCAATGATGAATTGAGTGATACTGATGATGAGTTGAGTGATACTGATGATGAATTGAGTGATACTGCTGATGAATTGAGTGATACTGATGATGAATTGAGTGATACTGATGATGAATTGAGTGATACTGATGATGAATTGAGTGATACTGATGATGAGTTGAGCTACTGATGATGATTGAGTGATACTGATGATGAATTGAGTGATGTTGCTGATGAATTGAGTGATACTGCTGATGAATTGAGTGATACTGCTGATGAATTGAGTGACACTGATGATGAATTGAGTGATACTGCTGATTAATTGAGCGATTGGCAGATATGTTGATAGATGCATGTAGAAGTTCTCATTTTGATTCTTGCAATTCCTTGTTTGTTGGTAAACCTGTCACAAAACCAAGACGGCTTCAGCTTGTCCAGAAGGCAGCTGCCAGACTGCTTTCTCATACTTGGCGTTCTCAACACATTACAAAACTATTATGAATAGTGAATGGAGTGATCTCTGATGAGTGGAGTGATCTCTGATGAATGGAGTGATCTCTCGTGAATGGAGTGATCTCTGAATGGAGTGATCTCTCGTGAATGGAGTGATCTCTGATGAATGGAGTGATCTCTCGTGAATGGAGTGATCTCTGATGAATGGAGTGATCTCTGATGAATGGAGTGATCACTGATGAATGGAGTGATCTCTGATGGATGGAATGATCTCTGATGAATGGAGTGATATTGATCAGTGTTTTTCTCTCTCGTTGCTCTGTGTGTCCCCTCCAGGACATTGCTGGCTCTGGGCTGCCATGTTGGGATGGCTGATGAAAAGGCGGAGGAGAATCTGAAGAAGACCAAGCTCCCGAAAACGTGAGTCTACAACTCTCTCGTCTCTATGTCCCCAATGTCTTTCTTTCTTTCTTTCTATTGTATAGTGTACATTGAATATTGTTTCTCTGCAGCTACATTATGAGCAGTGGGTACAAGCCAGCGCCTCTGGACCTGAACCACGTCAAGCTCACCCCTGCCCAGAACACCCTTGTGGACCGGCTCGCTGAGAACGGGCACAACGTGTGGGCACGGGACCGGGTGCGGCAGGGCTGGACCTACAGCATCGTGCAGGACATCATGAACAAGCGGAACCCTCGCCTGGTCCCGTACAACCTGCTCGACGAGCGCACGAAGAAGACCAATCGGAACAGCCTGTGCGAGGCTGTCCGCACTCTGATTGGCTATGGCTACAACATCGAGCCTCCTGACCAGGAGTCCAGTAAGCCCCTCCCCTTTTCATGGTGATGTTTGCATTTGGTGTGTGCTTTACCACTGAAGATATCTCTTTCTCCCTCTGTCCCCCCCTCTCTGTCTCCCTCTCTCTCCCCCCAGGTGGCCACAGCTCTGCTGGCTGTTGCGCAGACAAGGTGCGTGTTTTCCGCGCTGAGAAGTCGTACGCAGTGCACACTGGGAAGTGGTACTTCGAGTTCGAGGCGGTGACCACGGGGGAGATGCGCGTGGGCTGGGCGCGACCCAGCGTGCGCGCTGACGTGGTGCTGGGAGGGGACGAGCTCGCCTATGTCTTCAACGGCTGCAAGGTGAGAGAGAGAGAGAGAGGGGGGGGGGGGGGGGAGAAGGCGTCTGTCAAATAAATAAATAATAATAAATATATCAATTCTATAAATCTTACCTGTGTGGCACTTTGACTTGTTCTAGTTATTAAATCGTATATATATATATTTTTTTGTGCTGTATCGTCATAGTTTTTGTTCCCCATGCTTATACTGTGCATTTACCATAGCGAATGCTGGTTTGCCTTCCTTATCTTGAATCGAGAAACGGCAGGTTTTAACTGGCTTTAAAAATGTGTTTAATATAAAAAAAGTTCCATGATGCCCCCCCCACTGATTGCTTTAAATGGCTTGATCATTGAAGTCGAGCAAGTTCTTACCCTGTAACTACTAAACCACGAGAAAGCGTTACCCTTACCAAAGCAAATGTGTCACTTAGCAGTTCCTCTCCTGCTTTTCCAATGCTTATACTCTGCACTTGCCATATTTATCTTGGTTTGTCATGCCTTTTTTTTTATTATCTATTACCATACCTCACTAAGTCCTGTCTAAAGTGTGTGCCATGCCCCCCGCCCCAGGCTCAGCGCTGGCACGTCGGCAGCGAGCCATTCGGACGGAACTGGCAGTCGGGAGATGTGGTGGGCTGCATGATCGACCTGACGGAGAACAACATCATGTTCACCCTCAACGGAGAGATGCTGATCAGCGACTCGGGCTCCGACATCGCCTTCAAAGGAATCGAGATCGAGGAGGGTAAAGAAAGCATCACGATTCATCGATACGCATTATTAAATGCCTAATCTGTTTATACAGATCCTGCTGTGGTTTAAATGTTTTGAATGCTTTGTCACTGACGCTGTGTGAGATCTACACTCAGGGAAATCTACAGTGTGGCCAAACGTTTTGCATCACCGTTTTATTTAACATCCTGTAATCAAAGAAACTACAAAGTGATATTGCAAGTCATAGTAATAGTACAGTAGTGTTTCATGTCAGATTTTGATTCTTCAGTTGATTCAGAAATTCATTTTTTGTCAGTATATGGGGAAAACTACAAAGCTGTGTGTAATTCAATATGCTAACGATTTTAACGGATTACAGCCGCATGCGGTCCCAGTCTGTTGGAGGCTGGTTGTCTGGTTAAAATTTGGCGAAGATCGGTGTAGACAGTGAAAATATTGAACACATCTTGGGAAATGTGGTCAGCATGTTCTCCTCCTGCCTCCTGCAGGGTTCCTCCCCGTCTGCAGTCTGGGGATGTCCCAGGTTGGACGACTCAACCTGGGGCAGGATGTCAGCAGTCTCCGGTACTTCACCATCTGTGGCCTGCAGGAAGGGTTCGAACCTTTCGCCATCAACATGAAGAGAGACATCACCATGTGGTTCAGCAAGAGCCTGCCCCAGTTCATCCCAGTGCCGATGGATCACAGCCACATCGAGGTACTGAGAGGAGGGGAGAGGGGAGAGAGGCAAAGGGGGCGAGGACAGGGAGAGAGAGGTGGAGAAGGGCAGAGGTGAGAGGGGTAGAGAGGTGGAGAGGGGGAGAAGGGGAAAGGAGAGAGGGGCGGAGAGGAGAGGGGGAGAGAGGTGGAGAGGGGAGGGTGAGAGGGAGAGAGGTGGAAAAGGGCAGAGGAGAGAGCGGTAGAGAGTTGGAGAGGAGGAGAAGGCGAGAGAGGTGGAGAGGAGAGAGGGGTGGACAAGGGGAGAGAAGAGAGAAGAGGGGAGAGGAGAGGGGAAGACAGATGGAGAGGAGAGGGAGATAGGTGGAGAGGTGGAGAAGGAGAGAGCAGTAGAGAAGTGGAGAGGGGTAGAAGGGGAGAGGAGAGAGGGGGAGAAGGAGAGAGGAGAGAGGTGGAGAGGGGGAGAGGAGAGAGGGAGTGAGGTGGAGAGGGTTAGAAGGGGGAGAAGAGGCGAGAGAGGGGTGCACGAGGGGAGAAATTGTATTTCACCGAAACGTCTTGCATTACCTTACATGCGTTGTGCTGCTGTTGTGGTGTGCTTTGCGTTGAGCAGCTCTCCCGCATCGACGGCACGGTCGACAGCCCCCCCTGCCTGAAGCTCACACACAAGACGTTCTGCTCTCAGAACAGCAACACGGACCTGCTCTTCCTGAGGCTCAGCATGCCCGTGGAGTTCCACGAGACGTTCCGCGTGCAGGCAGGGACCACGCCCCTGACCCGGGCCCTCACCATCCCCGAGGAGGAGGTGCAGGACGTGGAGCCGGACTCGGAGTTCGAGAGGCACAAGAAATCAGCCAGCCGCAAAGAGGCTGAGGCCACAGGGGACAAGGACCAGGCGGGGGTTCAGGGGGTTCAGGCCAAAGAGCAGGCAGCAGCAGCAGCAGCAGCAAAGGAAAGCGGGAAGGGGGAGAACGACAAGGACACAACCACAGAGAAGAGCAAAAAGAGAGGGTGAGGGAGAGGGAGAGAGTGCGAGAGAGGGAGAGAGTGAGGGAGAGGGTGAGGGTGCGGGTGAGGGTGCTGGATAGGGTGAGGGAAAGGGTGTGAGAGAGGGTGCGGGTGAAGATGAGGGAGAGGGAGAGAGTGCGAGAGGGTGAGAGAGGGTGAGGGAGAAGGAGTGGGTGCGAGAGAGGAAGGAGGGGAAGGATCAGCCCCTACCTAAAGTGTGAAGAGAAGATAAAGTGATAGAATATAAATGAAAGTGTGACTCTGCTGTCTCTCACTCTCTGTGTCTCAGCTTCCTGTTTAAGGCAAAGAAGCCCGCCTTCATCTCCCCTCCCCCGGTGGTGCCGACCATGCCCCGGCTTGTGGAGGACGTCGTCCCCGACGACCGCGACGACCAGGAGATGATCATGAACACGACCACAGTGAGAACCAGAGTCTAGAACTGGGGAACCCGGCAATAAACCCTGGGAGTCTAGAACATGGGAACACTGCAATAAGCCATGGAAGTCTAGAACAGGGGGGCCCTGCAATAAACCACAGGAGTCTAGAGCAGGGGAACCTTGCAATAAACTACAGGAGTCTAGAATAGGGGAACCTTGCAACAAACCATTAGAGTCTAGAACCGGGGAACCCAACAATAAACCATGAGTCTAGAACATATCGTCAACTGTGGAACAGGTCATCCCATATTATACCCCTGTTTTATACCCCTAGCTCTCTACTATACAACAGTTTATTTGGGGTAACCCTAATACGCCACAGGTACGTGGATTCGTGTTACAAGAAGCTTTTTTTTAAAAAGTGGAATCTGTGTTCATTGGTGTTTACAGTGCTGTCTCTGCTTTCTACCGGCCTGCCCCTCAATCCCTCTCTCTCTCTCTCAGTACTACTACTCCGTACGGATCTTTGCCGGGCAGGAGCCCAGCGGGGTGTGGGTGGGCTGGGTGACCCCCGATTACCACCAGTACGACCCCAACTTCGACCTCAGCAAGGTGCGCAGCGTCACGGTGACTGTGGGAGACGACAAGGGCAACATCCACGACAGGTACGCAGCAGGGCTGCCCCTCATTCAAGTTTACCCCGTTATGTTCCTGCAGTAATTTGGCAGTTCTGCCCCCATGTTTTTCCCCTAGTTATACTGCGCAATCTTCTAGTCGAAACGTTGAGAAAGACTGCTCCCCCTTTCTCTCTCTCTCTCTCCCCCCTCTCTCTCCCTCTCTCTCCCCCCCTCCCTCTCCCTCTCTCTCCCACACCTCCCTCTCTCTCTCCTCCCCCCTCTCTCTCTCCCCCCTCCCTCTCTCTTTCAGTATGAAGCACAGTAACTGCTACATGGTGTGGGGAGGGGAGTTCAGTAACAACACTCAGCAAACCCGCATCAGCCAGGAGGACCTCGTGATTGGCTGCCTGGTCGACCTGGCAACCGGCTTCATGACCTTCACGGCCAATGGGAAGGAGATAAACACCTTTTACCAGGCAAGTGGGAGGGGTCTGAATAGAAATGAATCTAAAAGTGGCGCTAGAAAGTTATTTGACTTGAATTGCTGATTTATTGGCTGTTCATTCACCTGCTTCAAATGCCATGTGCTTTCGTTTGGGCGTTGCTAGGCTACAGTATATTTGTTTGTATTTATTTTGTAACGAGGACATGGAACAAAATACAAATAACCATTTGTTATGTCTAGATCCTGAGATCATTTGTCTAGCGATCTTGTCATAGCACAATTCTATTTTCAATTTTTTTTCCCACTGTCCTTAATGAGACAATGGAGAACTGGAGAGGGAGAGAGAGGGAAAGGGAGGGGGAGAGGGAGAGAGGGAGAGGGAGGGAGAGAGAGAGAGGGAGAGGGAGAGAAAGAAAGAGAGAGGGAGAGAGAGGGAGAGGGAGAGGGGAAGAGGGAGGGGGAGAGGAGAGGGAGAGGGAGGGAGAGAGAGAGAGAGAGGAGAGAGAGAGAGAGAGAGGGGAGAGAAAGAGAGAGGGAGCGAGAGGGAAAGGGAAGGGGAGAGAGAGGGAGAGGGAGAGAGAGGGAGACAAAGAAAGAGAGAGATGGAGAGGAAAAGGGTGAGAGAGGGAGGGAGAGGGAAAAAGGGAGAGGGAGAGAGAGAGGGATAGGGAGAGAGGGAGAGGGAAAGAGAGAGAGGGATAGGGAGAGAGAGGGAAAGGGAGGGGGAGAGGTAGTGAGAGATTGAAAGGCAGAGAGAGAGAGACAGTAGAGAAGAAGAGGGAGGGGGAGAGAGGGCAGTCGCTGGCCGGGCAAACAAACCCTTTTCTATATAAAGGACAGGAATTTAGACAGAGAGAAATTGGGAGCGCCAGCTAATCTCAGCACAGCAGCTGGTCTGCATTATTACACTGATTTCTAGATTTTTCCATTTAGGGACCTGGTATTTAATTCCTCTTTATCTGTATATGCCTCTCTCTCTGTCTGTCTGTCTCTCTGTCCGTCTATCTCTCTGTGTGATTCTATTCAGCAGCGTTAACCAGGTTTGTCTGTACAGCCACAAGCCAACAGCCAGCTTCCCTGACAGTAGTTCAGGTTTAGTTTTGTAGTTACCTTCCCCCAATTAGTGCTTAAAAAGCCGTTCACAGCCTCTGGACGACAGTAAAAACGGGTGAGAGGGAAATTCACCTCCCGTCCGCTTTTAAAAACTCTCAGCGCAGAAGTTAATTGCCGTTGACTGGTACTCGGTTGTAAAGGTGAGGGAAGGACAGCTTTTCTAGTTTTGAAATAAACACATGAATGAATGCATACTGCACCCCCCTCTCGTGAACTGAACCTTCAAGTCTCCCCCCCGAGGGAGGTGCATCACAGCCAGGCCTGCAAATCCCTTTGCAATCACCAAGCTAAACCACTTTGAAAGTTTAGCACCAGAGAGCCGACAAAAAACCTTCTCTCCTGTGTGTGTGTGTTGGGGGGGGGGGGGTCATGTGAGACCCAGTGATGTAGCTCTGTTTGCTAAGGAATATAAAACCGTATGATAATGAAACATGTGTACCGGTGGCAGAATATGTGAGGTACCCTGGTGCTAGAATCTAGTGCCATAGCTTCTCCTGATCCCCGGAGTCTCCTCTGTGTGCAGGTGGAGCCCAACACCAAGCTGTTCCCCGCTGTGTTTGCGCTCCCCACCAGCCAGAACATGCTGCAGGTTGAGCTGGGCAAGCTCAAGGTACGTGCGTGTGTGTGTGTGTGTGTGTGTGTGTGTGTGTGTGTGTGTGTGTGTGTGTGTGTGTGTGTGCTTTTACTGTGGTAAAACTTTTATAAGGGGTTAGTTTAGCATGGTTTGTTTTTTATTATGCTTTACCATACCTCTCTGTGCTTTACAATGCTTCCCTATGCTTTACCAGACCTCTCTGTGCTTTACAATGCTTCCCTATGCTTTACCACACCTCTCTGTGCTTTACAATGCTTCCCTATGCTTTACCAGACCTCTCTGTGCTTTACAATGCTTCCCTATGCTTTACCAGACCTCTCTGTGCTTTACAATGCTTCCCTATGCTTTACCAGACCTCTCTGTGCTTTACAATGCCTCCCTATGCTTGACCAGACCTCTCTGTGCTTTGTTACACTTTGCTGTGCTTTCGCAATGGGAATCTGTTTTAAGGCTTGGAACTGCTTGCTGGGTTTGCCCCTCACTCCTCTGTCTGGCTGGCTCTGTGTTCTCTTTTCTAGAACATCATGCCGATCTCTGCGGCGATGTTCCGGAGCGAGCGCAAGAACCCCGTGCCCCAGTGCCCGCCGCGGCTCGACGTGCAGATGCTGACCCCCGTGGTCTGGAGCCGCATGCCCAACGAGTTCCTGTCCACGGACACGGGCCGGGTCACTGAGCGCCACGGCTGGATGGTGGAGTGCAGCCAGCCGCTCACCATGATGGCACTCCACATCCCTGAGGAGAACAGGTGAACTGGGAGGGACTGGGAGAGACTGGGAACAATTGGGAGGGATGGAGGCTGGACTGGGGGAGACTGAGAAGGACTCGAGGGTTAGAAAGGAGGAGGAACAGGGAGAGACAGAAAGGGACAGAGAAAGGGTTTGAGTGGAGAATGGACATGTTTATTAATATGCTTTACCACACCTCCCTGTGCTTTACAATGCTTCCCTATGCTTTACAAGACCTCTATGTGCTTTACAATGCTTCCCTATGCTTTACCAGACCTCTTTGTGCTTTACAATGCTTCTCTATGCTTTACCAGATCCCTCTGTGCTTTACAATGCATTTACTATAGGGAAACTTTTACAAGGTATTGCTTACTTTAACGTATTTCACGCATGCCCCCGGGCAGGTGCATCGATATCCTGGAGCTGTCGGAGCGTCTGGACCTGCTCAAGTTCCACTCCCACACCCTGAAGCTGTACTGTGCCGTGTGCGCCCTGGGGAACAACCGCGTGGCCCACGCGCTGTGCAGCCACGTGGACGAGTCCCAGCTGCTGTACACCATCGAGAACGCCTACCTGCCGGGACCCCTGCGCTCTGGGTACTACGACCTGCTCATCAGCATCCACCTGGAGTCCGCCAAGCGCTCGCGGCTCATGATGAACAATGAGTTCATCGTGCCGATGACGGAGGAGACGCGGAGCATCACGCTGTTCCCCGACGAGAGCAAGAGGCACGGCCTGCCCGGCGTGGGGCTCAGCACCTGCCTGCGCCCCAAACTGCACTTCGCGCCCACCAGCTTTGTGGGCACCAACCCTGACCTTTACACTCTGAGTCCTGCCATCCCCCTGCAGGTGCAGTGCTGTTTTAAAGCAGTTTAATGAAAATTTACCCTTGGGCTGTTTTTTTTTTGCAATTTAGTACAATAAGAGGGCAGGTTGGGTACTGTGTGTGTGTGTGTGTGTGTGTGTGTGTGTGTGTGTTTGTTTGTGAAGTGAAATGAGTGAAGAAGCAGCTGCTGGCCTTCGTGGGGGTCGCTCTTCTCCACCACAGAGGCTTAGAGAAGCAGCGAGCTGCACAAACCCTTCTTTTTCGGAACGGTCAATATATCGCAGATGAAACTGCTGTGCAATAGTCCAGTCTTCTCCCCTTCCCTTCTTCCAACAGTGTGATGCGAGCTCACTGATTGGTTGATGTCTGATTTCTCATCGCTCGCTCGTTTTGCCTGGCCGATACAAAGCTAGCTGTTTTAATCTGTTTGATTGATTGATTGATTGATTGATTGATTGATTGATTTGCCCGTCCGCAGATCCTCAAGACGAAAGCCATCAACATGCTGACGGAGGCTGTGCAGGACGGCGGGCAGCACACGCGGGACCCAGTAGGGGGCAGCGTGGAGTTCCAGTTCGTCCCAGTGCTCAAGCTGATCAGTACCCTGCTCATCATGGGCATCTTCCAGGACGAGGACGTCAAACACATCCTCAAGATGATCGAGCCCAACGTCTTCGGAGCACTGGAGGGGCAGGGGGAGGGAGAGGAGGGGGCCAAGGAAGAGGGGGACGAGGAAGAGGGGGGCGAGGAAGAGGCCAAAGAGCAAGAGGAGGCATCAGAAGAAGGGGAGGAAGAGGAGGAGGAGGAGGAGGAGGAGGAGGAGGAGGAGGGGGAGGAAGAGGAGGAGGAGGAAAAAGAGGAGGAGGAGGAGAAAGAGGTGGTGAAGGAGGAGGAGGAGAAGAAGTTGCTGGAAGCGAGGGAAGGAGACTCCAAGGAGGAGGAGGATGGGCTGGAGGAAGGGCTGCTGCAGATGAAGCTGCCTGAGTCTGTCAAGCTGCAGGTACGAGTGAGGGGGAGGAGGGAGAGGAGAGGGTGGAGGAGAGGGGGAGGAGGGAGAGTAGAGGAGAGGAGGAGGAGGGGAGGGGAGGGGAGATAGGAGGAGGAGGAGGAGGAGTGAGGGGAAAGAGAGGAGTAGGAAGGTGGTGGGGAGAGAGAGAAGGAGGATGGGAAGGATAGGAGGAGGAGGAGGAGAAGGACTAGGGCTGCTGCCTTCTACAGGGGGGTATGCGACAAGATTGGGACTTGCAATTAATTTTAAGAAACATTTATCTGCAGGTACTGTATTACATAAATCCATTAGTTAACTCTGCCCCCCTCTCCCTCTCTGCCCCCCCTCTCTCTCAGATGTGCAACCTGCTTCAGTACTTCTGCGACTGTGAGCTGCGGCACAGAGTGGAAGGGATCATCGCGTACTCCGACCGCTTTGTCAAACTCATCCAGGCCAATCAGAGGGAGCGCTACAACGAGCTCATGATGGCGTTCACCATGAGCGCCGCGGAGACCGCGCGCAAGACCAGGGAGTTCCGCTCGCCGCCGCAGGAGCAGGTACTGTGCCCCCCGAGGCACGATCCTTCTCACCCGCAGGAGGGCTTTACCGTCAGGGTCAACGCCTCCCAACGGAAGGGGGATTGTTAGTAGTTTAAACTCCCTTTAGAAGTCCTGCATTCAACCAATATTAAACATAGATAATATCACTACAGCTGGGGCCAAAAGTTTTGCATCGCCGAGAATTGTAGGAATGAGGCATAATTTCCAAAAATAATATTAGATTCATTAGATTTTTTACGAAGCAAAGTCTTGTAAACTCTATAGGGTGATGCAAAACTTTTGGCCAGAGCTGTACGATAAAATTAATTTTCTGCGTCTATTGCAGAAATATTGTATCTGATTTAAATAACTTGTGCTCGATTTGCATATTGGTGTCCTGGAAGGCAGATTGAATCCCTGAGACATCAAAACCAGGATGATTCCAGGGAAACAGGGACAGGTGGCAATCCTATACTTTTCGGTAAAGGCCTTCTCATTATGTGAAGCAGGGGTGTCCAATAATCCCAGTCTCGGAGAGCCTTTCCTCTCCAGGTTTAACAGGTGCAATGAGATCATGAACTGATCATGGTCTGGGTGGAGGTTTTGTATAACCAAAGTCCTGTGGTGTACTGTGTTTCTTTATTTAAATAGCGCCTTTCATGCTGCAGTGTTTCAATGCGCTTTCAATAAAAAATGAAAGTTACAATAATTATTTAAAGCAATGCGATTAAGATGTGCAGCTGGTGCTGTAGCCTGAGCTCCTCCCTTCGTCCTGCAGGTCAACATGCTGCTGAACTTCAAGCACGGCCCGGAAGAGGAGGAGTGCCCCGTCCCGGACGAGATCAGAGAGGACCTGATTGACTTCCACAACGATCTGCTGACTCACTGCGGTAAGAGTCCCCTGTCCTTTAAAACAAACCAACAAACAAAAAAATCCTTCCTTTGTACAGTCCTTGATGTTTTTCTCTCTCTCTCTCTCTCTCTCTCTCTCCAGGAGTGCATATCGAGGAGGAGGAGGAAGAGGAGGAGGTGGACAGCTCCCTGAGAGGAAGGCTCTTCAGCCTGGTGGAGTGGGTCAGAAACTTCCGCAAGAAGAAAGTGGAGGAGGAGACAGAACTAGAGGAGGATCGCAAACCCAGTGAGTGAGACTCCCTGAGCCAGGCTGAGAGTGTGTCTCTGTGTCTCTGTCTGTGTGTTTGTGTGTGTGTGTGTGTGTGTGTATCTGTGTTTCTCTCTCAGTATTTCAAATTCTTTATGACACAACCTCCCTCTCTGTCTTCTCTAATTTATCCCCTTCTCCCCATCCCCTCTCCTCTCTCTCCATTCCTTACCTGGTTTTCCTCCCCTCTCCCAGGCACTCTCCAGGAGCTGATCTCCCACACCATGGTCCACTGGGCCCAGGAGTCGTTCATCCAGAACCCGGAGCTGGTGAGGCTGATGTTCAGCCTTCTGCACCGGCAGTACGACGGCATTGGGGAGCTGATCCGAGCGCTGCCCAAGGCCTACACCATCAACGCCGTGTCGGTGCAGGATACCATGGACCTGCTGGAGTGCCTGGGCCAGATCCGATCCCTGCTCATCGTGCAGATGGGCCCCGAGGAGGAGAGGCTCATGATCCAGAGCATTGGGTAGGAGGAGGGATAGAGGGGAGTGTAAGAGAGGGGATAAGGGGGAGTGTAAGGGAGGGGATAGGTTGAGTGCAAGGGAATATATAGGGGGAGAGTATGTATCACACCACACTGCATTTTTACTTTATTTTTCGTTGTTTTCTTTCCAGGAACATCATGAACAACAAGGTGTTCTACCAGCACCCCAACCTGATGCGCGCCCTGGGCATGCACGAGACCGTCATGGAGGTGATGGTGAACGTGCTGGGGGGCGGCGACTCCAAGGAGATCCGCTTCCCCAAGATGGTGACCAACTGCTGCCGCTTCCTCTGCTACTTCTGCAGGATCAGCCGGCAGAACCAGCGTGCCATGTTCGATCACCTGAGCTACCTGCTGGAGAACAGCGGCATCGGGCTGGGTGAGGAGAGGGAGGGGCGAGGGTGGGGGGGGACCAGTTTGGGTGAGCGTCGTGGATGCCAGACGTGGTGTAACCACTGCTCTGTTTACTCCTGTGATAGGAATGAGGGGGTCCACGCCTCTCGACGTCGCTGCGGCCTCTGTGATTGACAACAATGAGCTGGCACTGGCTCTGGAGGAGCAGGACCTGGAGAAGGTGAGGGGGCTGGGAGCACTGAGAGGGACCGGGAAAGGACTTGGGCAGGCGGGGGACTGGGAGAGACTGGAGAGGCTTGAGGAGACTGGGAGATCACAGGAATCTGTGTTGACTATCCATGTGACCGCCCTCTCTCTCTCTCTCTCTCTTTTTTTCTCCAGGTTGTGACATACCTGGCTGGCTCAGGTTTACAGAGCTGCCCCATGCTCCTGGCGAAGGGGTACCCCGATATCGGCTGGAACCCCGGGGGTGGGGAGCGATACCTCGACTTCCTTCGATTTGCCGTGTTCGTCAACGGTTAGCACCCCCTCCCCCCCAAAAAAAACCCCAAAAAACAACTGCAGTAAAACAGCGTCTGTGTAATGATGATGATGATGGTGATGATGGTGATGATGATGATGATGATGATGATTCAGGCTGATTGTTTTATGATATGTAATTGTTAATCAGGCAACCAGTTAGTTACAGCAGAGCGATTGAGCTGTCCTGGCGTCTTACCCCCCCCTCCCCCTCCTCTCCCCCAGGGGAGAGCGTGGAAGAGAACGCTAACGTGGTCGTGAGGCTCCTTATTCGCCGGCCCGAGTGCTTCGGCCCCGCCCTGCGCGGGGAGGGGGGGAACGGACTGCTGGCCGCCATCGAGGAGGCCATCAAGATCTCAGAGGACCCGGCAAGGGACGGGCCGACCGTCAAGAAGGACCGCCGCTTCCCCATGTGAGACGATTTTTAATAACGGTTTCATTTTAACCTTTTATGTGAGCAGGAAGGTCCCGCTGAGATGTTAATCACCTCTCCCCGGCAGGTTCGGAGGGGAGGAGGCCCAGGAGGAGAACAGAGTGCATCTTGGGAACGCCATCATGTCGTTCTACTCTGCGCTGATCGACTTGCTGGGACGCTGCGCCCCGGAAATGCACGTGAGTTGGGGGGCAGAGGCAGTGCTGGTTGACCAGGGATCCCCAGTGACCGGCTGGCTGACCACAGGTCCCCAATGAGCTCTTACCAATACAAATACAAATAATTGATTTACGTTTCATTTTCTTCAATTGATTCACAAATTTATTGATTGATTGACTGATCAATTAATTAATTAATTAATTAATTAATTACTTGTCTGGTTGTCGTTTTCACCTCGACAGTTGATCCAGGCTGGGAAGGGCGAGGCCCTGCGTATTCGAGCCATCCTGCGCTCACTGGTTCCCATTGAGGACCTGGTGGGAGTGATCAGCCTCCCAGTTCAGATCCCTGCCTTCGGAAAAGGTGAGAATCTCTCTCTCTCTCTCTCTCTCTCTCTCTCTCTCTCTCTCTCTCTCTCTCTCTCTCTCTCCCCCTCTCACTCGCTCTCTCCCTCACTCCCTCTCTCACTGACTCTCCCTCACTCACTCTGTCAGTCCCGAAGGCTGGTTCACGCTTCAATCGTGCGACCATCGCTGCGAGAAATTTCTTCTTTTTTCTCTAACAAATCAAGAATGAAAAATCTCTTCCGAAACTTTCCTTCGCCTCGTTTTTTAGCAAAACTACCCTGCTGTAATGAATCTCCTCCTAGTGGCCGATCAGTGACTAGCACTGACATCAGCATAAGACCACTACCTCGCCACTACAGAGCCTGCTGTTTAGTTGAATGGTAAGGTGTTCCCTTTCCTCCCCCCCTTTCATCTCTCCTCCCCCATCATCCCCTCTCCTCTTTCCTCTTCTCCTTTCCTTTCCCTTCCTCTCCCAGATGGGAACCCCATTGAGCCCAAGATGTCAGCAAGCTTCGTCCCGGATCACAAGGCCCCAATGGTTCTGTTCCTGGACCGAGTCTACGGCATTGAGAACCAGGAATTCCTGCTGCACGTGCTGGAGGTCGGCTTCCTGCCAGACATGAGGGCCGCGGCCTCTCTCGACACGGTCAGTTCAAAACGTTTTGCATTGCTGTCCAGACATACATCACACCCCGGAGCTAGCCTGCAGTGTTTCTGTATGGAATGAACTCATTCCTCTTCATGAAGTGGCATTGCAACCTGCTGAGTAATGCTACTTCAACATTTTGAATTGCACACCCAGAAACTGACAAAACTGAAAAAAAGGGAACTTTTTCCAAAATCTAACGTGCTATTAGATTGCTTCCGGTAGACTTCTGCATTATCATTTTTTGTGACACAATGTTAAATAATAGGTTTTTTTTTTAGGTTTATTTTTTAAAATTATATCTCAATCCTAAAAGTCTAGGTTCAAACCAAACCTTTTATCCTGATCTGCAGATTGCAGATTTGTAAGGACATGCAGTAGCATTGAGTTTCATAGCTTCACTCATCCGACTCTTCTGTGTGCCAGGATAAACAGATCCAGCTCTCTCAGCCTGTCTCTGTAGCTCCGTCCTTTAAGCCGTGGTGCGATTAGTCTGGCTGCCCTTCTTTGACCGCTACAGCCCTCCCTCTCCACCTGTTTAGCATTACAGAAGTATTTGCACTGACTGTCAGCTGCACTGTATTTAAATATTGTTCTTGCGGTAAAATATTGCAATTCTGTCCTCCCTCCACCAGGCGGCGTTCAGCACCACTGAGATGGCTCTGGCTCTGAATCGTTACCTGTGCTCCGCCGTGCTGCCCCTCCTCACTAAGTGCGCTCCTCTGTTCGCCGGCACCGAGCACAGGGCCATCATGGTCGACTCCATGCTGCACACCATCTACCGGCTCTCCAGGGGGCGCTCTCTCACCAAGGCGCAGCGCGACGTCATCGAGGATTGCCTCATGTCGCTCTGCAGGTGGGCGGGGCTTAGCCCTTGCTGGGTAGCTGGGCGGGGCTTAAACAAGTTCCTCACCGTGTCGTGTTTGAATGACGTCACAACGCCTTCAACCACAGCTATAGAAACGGGGCTGGAATAGATATACTCACGGAAACATATTACATTACTTAACAGTTTAAAAATAATAATATTTTGGCTTCCTTGATACATTTGTGGCATCAAGTCCTAGCACAGTGTAGTAAAGCACAGAAATGTATTCTAAAGCATAGGGAAGCATTGTAAAGCACAGAGAGGTCTGGTAAAGCATAGGGAAGCATTGTAAAGCACAGAGAGGTCTGGTAAAGCATAGGGAAGCATTGTAAAGCACAGAGAGGTAGGTAGGGAAGCATTGTAAAGCACAGAGAGGTGGTAAAGCATATACTTGTAAACGCACAGATGGAAGCATTGTAAAGCACAGAGAGGTCTGGTAAAGCATAGGGAAGCATTGTAAAGCACAGAGAGGTAGGTAAAGCACAGGGAAGCATTGTAAAGCACAGAGAGGTCTGGTAAAGCATAGGGAAGCATTGTAAAGCACAGAGAGGTCTGGTAAAGCATAGGGAAGCATTGTAAAGCACAGAGAGGTCTGGTAAAGCATAGGGAAGCATTGTAAAGCACAGAGAGGTCTGGTAAAGCATAGGGAAGCATTGTAAAGCACAGAGAGGTCTGGTAAAGCATAGGGAAGCATTGTAAAGCACAGAGAGGTCTGGTAAAGCATAGGGAAGCATTGTAAAGCACAGAGAGGTCTGGTAAAGCATAGGGAAGCATTGTAAAGCACAGAGAGGTCTGGTAAAGCATAGGGAAGCATTGTAAAGCACAGAGAGGTCTGGTAAAGCATAGGGAAGCATTGTAAAGCACAGAGAGGTCTGGTAAAGCATAGGGAAGCATTGTAAAGCACAGAGAGGTCTGGTAAAGCATAGGGAAGCATTGTAAAGCACAGAGAGGTCTGGTAAAGCATATTTAAAAAAAAAAAAAAAAAAAAAAAAACTTGGCAGACCACGGTAAACTATTCTGTCAGTATGAGAGTAGAAACATTTTTACTGTGGTGAACTTTTAAAGCGAGAGACTCGACCCACAGTCTAACTGTCCTGCACCCCACCCCCCCCCGTTGCCCCCCGCTGGCGCCCTCTTTCAGGGGTCCCTCCGCCACCTCCCCATGCTGCAGAAACGCGGGGGAATGAAAGGTCCAGGACGGCTGGTGTTTATGTAGACGTCGTGAGGATCGCTGCCGAACAAAACGCCGGCTAGGAGTTGCTTAATGCTAAAGGGGATGTATACATCTGGATCAACCTATAGTCTTTTTTTTGGTAAATGTGTTTCTTTCACTAAAAAACCAATGAGGTCTAGGGTAACAAATATGTGTTTCTTTCAAAACTGCACCTATGAGTCTTGTGTAGCGAACATGAAGATTCTGAACCCCGGATTCCAAGCAGCAGGGCAGAACCCTGCTTCAAATAAAAAGACAGTGATGATGAAGATTCAAGATGTAAGACACCCATCGCCTAGGGTTGACCGCAGCAGTACGGCCCGCTCAAATGATCTGGGAAACCCTATACCATAGCCTCGCGTGATGTAGTGTTAATACAATGTCCCTCGTTCAATGCCTAAGACAAAGAGATTAATTAAGATCTTCTTTTGTTGAGATTTTTAAAATTGACATTTAGACAGAGAAACTGTATTGTGATGCTCTTTGCCTTGTCTTGTACTGTGCTGAAAGGCGCTATATAAAAAGCAGTTTGATTTTACTTAACCCGACCCCAATTCTTCAAAAGCACAGAACAATAGATACCGACTCTGGTAAGAACATGTTTACAGACAAGAGGAGCCCATTTGGCCCATCTTGCTCGTTTGGTTGTTAGTAGCTTATTGATCCCAGAATCTCATCAAGCAGCTTCTTGAAGGATCCCAGGGTGTCGGCTTCAACAACATTACTGGGGAGTTGGTTCCAGACCCTCACGATTCTCTGTGTAAAGAAGTGCCTCCTATTTTCTGTTCTGAATGCCCTTTCTCTAATCTCTGTTTGGAGATCTGTCCTGTTCGGTAATGGTTGCATGGCTATTTCAGGGGAGCGGGGGCTGTGATAATAACGTTCACAAAGGTGTGCTGTCCCTGTTGCCCGCAGCTGCTGAATAATCACTATGAACGCTGCTGGAAATATTACTGCCTCCCTAACGGCTGGGCCAACTTCGGAGTGACCTCGGAGGAAGAGCTTCACCTGACCCGGAAGCTGTTTTGGGGCATCATCGAGTCTCTAGCGCACAAGGTACAGTCGGCTCTCTCACAGTCCCCAAGCTGTGCTGCCCGAGGCGCAAACAGCAAATCATAAAGCACGCACACAGACATAGAGAAGGGCCTCTGCGTGCACAGCTGCAGCCAAACATTGCTAGGATTGAGACAGTAAAAAATAAAAACTATATGAACATAATGTTGATGTTTTATTTTACGTGATCCAATAAGCTACAAAAGTCTACCCAAAACAATGATAGCAGTACAGTAGTACTTCATGTTAGATTTCCAAAAGTCACATTTGTTTGTTAAGGCATGGGGAAACCTATGAATTCAATTCCATATGCTAACGTGACATTATTCAGCAGGTTTCGTTCGACTTCATGAAGCGAAATCAGTTAATTCTACAGGGGGAGGCTGAACGGTTGTCTGTAGCTGTAATTATCGCACAGTACCTGAAGGGTTAAAAATCTTTGTATAAAATCTGGATTTTAATGGATAGCAGCCGCATGCGGTCGGAGGCTCAGAGTGTCTGGATGAAGTTGGCAAAGGGTGTCGCTGACGGAATATTTTTCCAAGCCGCTTTTGAAAACCTTCCCATTGCGTGGTACTCGGTTGTAAAGGTGAGGGAAGGACGGCTTTTCTTGCGCTCCCCTAATTTGAACCCTGCGCTTTTCAGAAATTCGACGCAGATCTGTTCAAGCTATCCATGCTGACTCTCTGCTCGATCGCCGGCGCGATCCCGCCGGACTACGTGGACGCAAGCTACTCCTCCCAGACCGAGAAGAAGGCGTCCGTCGACTCCGAGGGCAACTTTGACCCCAAGCCCGTCGAGACCACCAAGTAAGAGGGACCAGGGGGGTTGTTATTGAGGTGAAACTAGAGGAGACTGAGTCAAGCAGACCAGTGTTTGGGCTCGCCTGCCTTCATCAGCGTTACTGAAACTGAACTGAGTCAAGCAGAGCAGCGTTTGGGCTCTAGTGCCTTCATCAGCGTTACTGAAACTAAACTGAGTCAAGCAGAGCAGCGTTTGGGCTCTAGTGCCTTCATCAGTGTTACTGAAACTAAACTGAGTCAAGCAGAGCAGCGTTTGGGCTCTAGTGCCTTCATCAGTGTTATTGAAACTAAACTGAGTCAAGCAGAGCAGCGTTTGGGCTCTAGTGCCTTCATCAGTGTTACTGAAACTAAACTGAGTCAAGCAGAGCAGCGTTTGGGCTCTAGTGCCTTCATCAGTGTTATTGAAACTAAACTGAGTCAAGCAGAGCAGCGTTTGGGCTCTAGTGCCTTCATCAGTGTTACTGAAACTAAACTGAGTCAAGCAGAGCAGCGTTTGGGCTCTAGTGCCTTCATCAGTGTTATTGATATGAAAAACACGAATTATCACTGTAATAACTTAGTGTCTTCTTTGTTTTTGCAGCACTATAATCCCTGAGAAATTGGATGTGTTTATTAATAAGTACGCTGAATACACTCACGACAGATGGGCCTTTGAGAAGGTGAGCTGCTGTACCATGCTTTGATACTGAGACGATTGGAGCCAGGAGTTTGAGCAGGGTTAGAAACTCACACTAGCCCTGCTGCTGCTGCACCCAGTCCTGGGGTTCAGAACTCCCCTCAATGAAGCCTATTATTATTAATATTGAAATGATCAGGAGCCAGGAGTTTGAGCAGGGTTAGAAACTCACACTAGCCCTGCCTCTGCTGCACCCAGTCCTGGGGTTCAGAACTCCCCTCAATGAAGTCTAGTATTATTAATATTGAAATGATCAGGAGCCAGGAGTTTGAGCAGGGTTAGAAACTCACACTAGCCCTGCTGCTGCTGCTGCACCCAGTCCTGGGGTTCAGAGCTCCCCTCAATGAAGTCTATTATTATTAATATTGCAATGATCAGGAGCCAGGAGTTTGAGCAGGGTTAGAAACTCACACTAGCCCTGCTGCTGCTGCACCCAGTCCTGGGGTTCAGAACTCCCCTCAATGAAGTCTATTATTATTAATATTGAAATGATCAGGAGCCAGGAGTTTGAGGTAATTAAGGTAATTGTCTTAGGATTGTTTTTAATTGATAAATGGAGGGCACTGACCTGACAACCTCCTGTCGTGCCCCCCAACACAGATCCAGAACAACTGGAGTTACGGAGAAGCGATTGACGAGAACTTGAAAACTCATCCCATGCTGCGCCCCTACAAGACCTTCTCCGAGAAGGTAAAAAAAAACAAAAAAAAACACACACACGCGCACAAAAAAAAAAAAAAAATACTACTTTTCCACACTCTATTTTTGTTTTATGAAGATTTTATGGTAACGCTGCAAAGTTTAAAGTAATGGCCCCCAAGTTCCAGCTGATCCCCGCAGGGAATAACCGCTGAATATCTCACACGCTTCCTCGACGTTCTGAAGTCATTTGAATTCAGCCCCTTGTTCACTCACGGGACTCGTGATGTAGATCTAAGACATGCATGACTTCACGCTGCTCATCCCCTGATGAGTAAGAGGGTACGAATTCAAGTCTTAGACATGCAATCAACATTGTTTGTTACAAAGAAGCGTGGAATGAATATGGGTCTTTGAAATCTGCATGAATAAACAAGTGGCAAACAGTGCTGCTGTCGTTGTAATTCTAACAGACCCCCAGTTTGCTGTACCCAAGCGCTCTGTTTTAAACACCCCCCCCCCCCCCCCCCCCCCCCCCCCCCCCCCCCCCCCCCCCCCCCCCCCCCCCCCCCCCCCCCCCCCCCACCCTGGTGTTTCAGGACAAGGAGATTTACCGCTGGCCCATCAAGGAGTCGATCAAAGCGATGATCGCGTGGGAGTGGACTCTGGAGAAAGCGCGAGAGGGGGAGGAGGAGAAGACAGAGAAGAAAACCAAGACTCGCAAGATCTCTCAGTCCGCTCAGGTGTGTGTGTGTGCGTGTGCATGTGCGTGCGTACGTGTGTTTGTGTGTGTATAAAAAGTAGCTTCTAATCAACTTTGAAGCACTCAATGTGGACATTAACTGCAACTGATTGGCACTCAGTTGTATTATTATTGTTGTAACTAGTTCTAATATTACAGTGATGATGATGAGGAGGATGATGAAGATGGTGGTGTCTGTCTTCGAGTTGTTAATCACTGTTCGTTTTCCTCTCTCTCAGGCGACCTACGACCCCAGCCATGGCTACAACCCCCAGCCCATTGATATCTCAGGGAGCTCCCTCTCCAGAGAGCTACAAGTGAGTCTCCCTCACTCTCTCATCCACCTCTCCCTCTCTCTTTAACTCCCTCACTCCCTCCCTCATCTACCTCTCTCTTGCACTCACTCGCTCCCTCCGCTCCCCCTCCTCCCTCTCTCATCCACCTCTCCAATCTCTCTTCCACTTCCGGCCCTTGCAGACCAGACTCGACAAAGTTTTGGGATCTGCTGCCAAAGGTGACGCAAATGAATCGGAAACAAAAAAAAAAAACCTTGATTATCTGGACAGCCCTTGCAAACCTGTCCTGCTGCGTGCTGTGCTGTTGTTAGCTCTGTCTCTCTCTCTCCCTCCTTCCTTCTCCCCATTTTTCCCAGGCGATGGCGGAGCAGCTGGCTGAGAATTACCACAACACCTGGGGTCGCAAGAAGAAGCTGGAGCTGCAGTCTAAAGGTGAGAGTCCACCCTCTTGCACTGTATTTTTGACCTCTCTGTGCTTTACAATGCTTCCCTATGCTTTACCTGACCTCTCTGTGCTTTACAATGCTTCCCTATGCTTTACCAGACCTCTCTGTGCTTTACAATGCTTCCCTATGCTTTACCAGCCTCTCTGTGCTTTACAATGCTTCCCTATGCTTTACCAGACCTCTCTGTGCTTTACAATGCTTCCCTATGCTTTACCAGACCTCTCTGTGCTTTACAATGCTTCCCTATGCTTTACCAGACCTCTCTGTGCTTTACAATGCTTCCCTATGCTTTACCAGACCTCTCTGTGCTTTACAATGCTTCCCTATGCTTTACCAGACCTCCCTGTGCTTTATAGGGCTTCCCAATGCTTTACCATGCTTTCACTATGATTTATATTTTGCTGTGCTTTTACTGTAATCTAGTGTAAGGGAGTGCTTGCAAGTAACACTTTTGTGTGTCCTCTAGGGGGCGGTACCCACCCTCTGCTGGTTCCCTACGACACCCTGACTGCGAAGGAGAAAGCGCGGGACCGAGAGAAGGCTCACGAGCTGCTCAGGTTCCTGCAGCTCAACGGATACTCAGTGACCAGGTAGTAGGAAAGACAGCCTCGCACACAAGTCCCTACAGCTGTGACCAAAAGTTTTGCGTCCCTCTATAGAATGAACTAATTTTGCTTCATGAAGTCGAATGAAAGCTGCTGAATAATGTCACGTTAACATATTGAATTACACACAGCTTTGGAGTTTTCCGCATACTTAACGAAAAACTGAGAAAAATTGCAAAATGTGACATTTCGAAATCTAACATGAAATACTACTGCACTGCTAGTGTGGCTTGTGGTAATGTTTTTTGCGATTTGTAATTTCAGTGATGTCTCAATCCTAAAATTCTAGGTGATGCAAAACGTTTGGCCACAGCTGTACATACAGAGAAACGTACGCGCGCACGCACACTCACACGAATGCACACGCACGCACACACAGAGCAGTACTTGCAACTCATATCTCCCGCTCCCCCTCCTCCCTCTCCTTCCCTCCCCCTTCCTCTGCTCTCTGTCCCTGTCTCTCTCAGGGGTCTGAAGGACATGGAGCTCGACACGTCCTCGGTTGAGAAGCGCTTTGCCTACGGCTTCCTGCAGAAGCTGCTCAAGTGGATGGACATCGCCCAGGAGTTCATCGCCCACCTGGGTACTGGCAAAGCTAGGGTGATGCAAAGCTGTTGGCTGTAGCTGTTGAGCTTTGAGCTCTAACCCGCGCTGTCTCTCCTGTCTGTCTCCCCCATTGCAGAAGCTGTGGTGAGCAGCGGGAGGGTAGAGAAGTCCCCTCATGAGCAGGAGATTAAATTCTTTGCAAAGGTGAGTGAGGGTGCAGGACCAGCTAGAGAGCCGTGCAACACGTTTTGGCAGTCAAATCTCTGTAAGTCGCTTTGGATAAAGGCATCTGCTAACTATACAATTAATAATAACATCATTCTGTCCATAGCATTGAGTGATCCAAAATCATCAAATAACTTTTTCTTATTTGGCGGTCCGTTAGTGAGCAGTGATATTTCCAGATCCCATTTTCTAATCTTCATTGAAATTGAAATTGAAATGTATCGTCTCCAGTTTCTGACACGTCCTCTTTCACGGCGCTGTCTCTGTCCAGCTCTTCTAAAATGTCTTTGTTTGATATGCACTCATGGAACCTCTGCTTCGTAGAGATTTATATAAACCTTGTTCATAAACATCTCTCCAGACAGGTGCAGCCATTTCCAGAATACATAATAATAATAATAATAATAATAATAATAATAATAATAATAATAATAATAATAATAATATAATAATAAAAGCCCAAGTAGAAAGCCTCTTATTTTCTTCATCTATACAAAGCTACAGAGATATTATGTCTGCTACAAGTTCAAGACCCCAACCTAGGAAAAGTCATTAAGTGTAACAGGAGATAAAAAACGGAATATTGACGGAATATTTAACGTCAGTGGCTTCTTGTGGGGAGAGAAAAAGCTGATTTTTTACAAAACCGCTGAAACAGAATTGACAATGTTTCCTAATATTTTTTTAATGTGTGAATGATCCCCCTGTTTTGTATGCATCAACTGTGATTTATGGATATGTGCTTGTTTTCTACCTGTCTTCCCCCCCCTCCCTCTTTCTCCCTCCGTTTCTCTCTTCCTTTCAGATCCTTTTGCCTCTGATTAACCAATACTTCAAGAACCATTGCCTGTACTTCCTCTCCACTCCGGCTCAAGTGCTGGGCAGCGGTGGGCACTCGTCCAACAAAGAGAAAGAGATGATCGCCAGGTAAAGAGACTCAATACACACTACCTGTGTGGAGACCAGGTGACTCACCTGTATAAAGACCAGGTGACTCACCTGTATGAAGACCAGGTGACTCACCTGTATAAAGACCAGGTGACTCACCTGTATGAAGACCAGGTGACTCACCTGTATGAAGACCAGGTGACTCACCTGTATGAAGACCAGGTGACTCACCAGTATACAGACACATTATACAATTTAATAGTTTTGCCAAACAGGGGGCTCTATTCACAAAACTTTAACTCAGTTATTTAAAGAATGTTTTTTTCAGTCTTTTTTTTTCTTTTTTTTCTTTTTTTACAAATGAAATCTAGTTTGAAATTCCTGAAACTGTTCTGCACTATTGCTGGTTTTCATCAGATTCATGAAATATCAAACTTGATTTTATTCATGAAAACATTCAGGGGTTGTTTTAGAAATTATTGCTGTCTCTATCTGTCTCTTATCCCCTCTCTGCCTTAATTGTTTTTTGCCTTTTTTTTTTTTTCCTGTCTTGAAGTGTTTACAAGAAGGGCTTTACGTTCTCTTTGCTCAGTCTCCTGTTCTGTAGCTCTTGTCTCTCTCTCTCTCTCTCTCCCGCGCTCCCCTCTTTTCACTTCTCCCTCTTTCTCTCTCTTTGCTTGTAGCATCTTCTGTAAGTTGGCAGCGTTGGTGCGTCACAGAGTCTCTTTGTTTGGTAAGGACACCCCCACTGCACCCCCACTGCACTCCCAAACTCCCTCCGAGCCCCCTGCATGTCCCATCTCTGCACTGGTCTCTGCCTCGGCTTGCTTCGCTTCTCTCTGCTTCACTTTTGATATTCTTTACTCTCGTTTCAGTTTTTTTTTTAACTTAGTTTCTTTTTTCTTTACGCTTTTGAGTGTCTACAAAGCTGAAGTGAGGGAAATAAAACCTCAAAAAACGATCTTGCATTACTGGTAATTGAAATCCAGCGACGGAGCGAATGACAGGGAGAATCACGCTGTCCCCCATCACTCTGTCTCCCATCACGCTGTCCCCCGTCACGCTGTCTCACATCACGTTGCTTAAAGCAGATGTGAAGCTTACTGTCACGCTGTCCCCCGTCACGCCTTCAGCGCGCGTCTTCTGGAATTACAACAGGACCCTGTGGATGTCGGTGGTGTATCCTTTATAAACCGCTCCAGTTCCACCCTTCCATCTCATCCCCGTTCCAAGTCCTTCAATGAAGGTCAAAAGGAATTGAAATTTCCTCACCCCCCCCAATGATAATAACATTAATGTCAATAATAATAATAATAATAATAATAATAATAATAATAATAATAAATGTATTAATAATAAAGATTGCAACGGTGTCTCCTCTCTCCACTGCACAGGAACGGATGGCCCAGCTGTAGTGGACTGCCTGCATATTCTCGCTCGCTCGCTGGACGCCCGGTGAGTTCGAGCCTGTGATCGTTAAGGGTGTGCGTGCGTGCGCGTGTGGGGGGGTCTGAGTGCAGGATTGACTCCCTCTCTCCCTCTCAGGACGGTGATGAAGTCCGGCCCCGAGATCGTGAAGGCCGGCCTGCGCTCGTTCTTCGAGAGCGCCGCGGAGGACATCGAGAAGACGGTGGAGAACCTGAAGCTGGGGAAGGTGTCTCAGAACCGGACGCAGGTGAAGGGCGTGTCTCAGAACATCAACTACACCACAGTGGCCTTGCTGCCCATCCTCACCTCCCTGTTCGAGCACATCACGCAGAACCAGTTCGGTCTGCTGCAGTAGATCACTGCAGCGCTCCCCCCCCCCCCCTACTATGCAGTAGATACTCACACCCCCCCCCCCGTTGTTTTCCTTTTGGGCAACAAAAGGACAAAAAAAAAGCATGTGTTTCTGTCATAGTAGTGAACTTGAGCGCTGACAGTATCCACATGATTGTACTGGTGAGAGGCTAACAGATACATGTGTTTAGAAACACAAATATAGAGAGTTTTATAGAAACTCTGAGGTCTGAGTGAGGGATACTCTTGTGTTCTCTCGCCATCCCCTCCAGAAGATAAACTCTCTCTCTCTCTCCCTCTCTCTACCTCTCTCTCTCCCTCTCTCTTTAACCCCTCAATGTCTCGCCCCCTCCCTCTCTTTATCCTCTCCCCTCTCCCTCTCTCTCCCCCTTCACTCTACCCTCTCTCCTCCCCTCCCTCCCTCACTCTAACCCTCTCATTCCCTCAATGTCTCTCCCCTCCCTCTCTCTGGCCCTCCCTCTTGCTCTCTGAAGTGGATGACATGCAGGTCTCTTGCTATCGCATCATGTGCAGCATCTACTCTCTGGGCACCACCAAGAATCCCTACGTGGAAAGGTGGGCGCTGTCTCGCAGCTGGGCTTTAAAACTGTACTGGACTAGAAGCACCCTCAGTTCATTCAGGGCGGGATGTCTACCCTCTGCACTTTCTCTAAACGAGGCACAGTCAGCAGAATGCATGCATCGTGTGTCTGGCAGTGATAAAGTGAATAATTCTCAGGGCACAGGTGCAGAAAGACGGGCTGTCGCGCTCTTTCCTACACCAACGCGGAGACACTGCCTTTCACAGCATTCACAGTCAATGAGACTAAAACTGCTTCAGAGTCTGGATTGGTGCTTGATTGGTTCAATGTAATTTCACAATAAAATAAATGTTAAAAAATATGAGACAGATATTTGGTATTTGGGACCCCAAAATATTGAACGTTCAGTATTCTGAACCTCTGTACCCGAAGGCTCTCTGGCTCACAGTAGCGCGGGCAATTTTAAATGAGAAATGGTAATGTACCGAGCGACAGGACAGAAGACGTTACATTGATGCCTGCACTGCTAAATCCTCGCAAGCTGGTAACAAAAAATTGCAAAGCGACGGAGTCTAATTTCCTTCTCTGTGCTGTGAGTGTTTCTGACCCCCGTGTCTCTGTGTCCTGCAGGCAGCGCCCCGCTCTGGGGGAGTGTCTGGCCCGCCTGGCCGCTGCCTTCCCCGTCGCCTACCTGGAGCCCCACCTGAACGAATACAACATGTTCTCTGTGTACAACACCAAGACCCCTCGAGAGAGAGCCAGTGAGTACATCCTGAGTGCAGCCCAGCACTCACACTCGGTCTGAGTGCAGCCCAGCACTCACACGCTCACCTTGAGTGCAGCCCAGCACTCACACACTCACCTTGAGTGCAGCCCAGCACTCACACACTCACACTGAGTGCAGCCCAGCACTCAAACACTCACACTGAGTGCAGCCAAGCACTCATACTCCGACTGAGTGCAGCCCCTCTCTCAGATTGTTCTATAAGATAATGTAGAGAGCTTTATCTTGTGATTCATAATTATTTTGTTAATTATTGTTTAGTTAGTCCAATGAAAGGCATCACCTCTCCTTCTCTTTGTCTCATTATTTAATCAAATGTTGGCAGTTTTTTTTTCCAAAAGCTATAAATTCGGAAACATTTATGGTATATAGACACAGCCAACAAGTAAATGGCACTGCAAAAACATGACAAGAGAATATGACATGAAATGAAGCATTTACAATGGAAGTTGTTTAATCCCCCCCCCCCCCCCCAGCCCCCCCCCCCCCCAGTCCTGGGACTGCCTAATCAGGTGGAGGAGATGTGCCCAGACATCCCACCGCTCGACATCCTGATGAAGGAGATCGGGGACCTGGCAGAGTCGGGGGCGCGCTACACCGAGATGCCTCACGTCATCGAGATCACGCTGCCCATGCTGTGCAGCTACCTGCCCCGCTGGTGGGAGCGAGGGCCAGAGAACTGCCCCGAGACAGAGGGGCTGAGCTGCACAGAGGTGACCTCGGAGCACCTCAACATGCTGCTGGGAAACATCATGAAGATCGTAGTCAACAACCTGGGCATCGAGGAGGCGTCCTGGATGAAGAGGCTGGCCGGTGAGAGGAGAGGAGAGGAGTGGAGAGAGGAGAGGAGAGAGGAGAGGAGGAGGGGAGGAGAGGAGAGAGGAGGAGAGAGAGAGGAGAGAGAGAGAGATAGGGGAGGAGCGGAGAGGAGAGCAAAGGAGAGTAGAGCATAGGGGAGAGGAGAGAGGAGCGGAGAGGAGAAAGAGGAGAGGAGAGGGAGGGGAGAGGAGAGAAGGGGAGCAGAGAGGAGAGGAGAGGGAGGAGAGAGGAGAGGAGTGGAGAGAGGAGCAGAGAGGAGAGGAGAGGAGAGCAAAGGAGAGTAGAGCATAGGGGAGAGGAGAGAGGAGCGGAGATGAGAGAGAGGAGAGGAGAGGGGAGGGAGGAGAGGAGCAGAGAGGAGAGGAGAGGAGAGGAAGGAGAGCAAAGGAGAGGAGAGGAGAGCAAAGGAGAGTAGAGCATAGGAGAGAGGAGAGGGGTTAGGAGAAGAGAGAGGAGTGGAGTGGAGAGGAGAGGAGAGGAGAGAGAGAAAGAGATGAGAGGGAAAGAGAGAGAGGAGAGAAGAGGAGAGGAGAGGGAGGAGAGAGGAGAGAAGTGGAGAGAGAGGAGAGGAGAGAGGAGAGGAGTGGAGCAGAGAGGAGAGGAGAGGGAGGAGAGAGGAAAGGAGTGGAGGAGAGGAGAGGGAGGAGAGAGGAGAGCAAAGGAGAGGAGAGGAGAAAAGAGGGAGGAGAGGAAACGAGAGGAGAGGAGCAACCCTTGCCAGTTGCAATGAAATCATCACATCTTTCTACAAAATTACATTGTTAGTTATTGATCACTTATTAAAGTGTTTGGTTAGGTATTTTATTTGTGTTTTATTAACGATTATTATTACCTGTCTGATATTCCATTAGGAAACTGTCTGCCGATTGCACCCCTGATCTCCATAGAAACACACTGTGAGACAGATTACCCGATTCCCTTGTCGCACTGATGTCTGTTTCTGTGAAAACGTTGCTGTTTATCGTAAGAGCATGTTTTGAGGTGTATCGTCAGGTTTTGGTGCTAGCCTACCATCCCCTTCCCCCACCGCAGTGTTCGCCCAGCCCATCGTGAGCCGGGCCAAGTCTGAGATGCTGAAGTCCCACTTCATCCCCACGATGGAGAAGCTGAAGAAGCGCTGTGGGAAGGTGGTGGCCGAGGAAGACGCCCTGAGACTGGAGGCCAAATCGGAGACCAGCGAGGCTGAGGCGATCATCAAGGACGAGTTCTCTGTGCTGTGCAGGGATCTCTACGCACTCTACCCTCTGCTCATCCGCTACGTCGACAACAACAGGTGAAGTCCTCCGCTGGCTCCCTATCTCTGCTCGCGTTCAATTCAAGACCCTCGTTCTTGCCTAGCATGCTGCCCCTTCCTGCCTCCAGTCCCTCGTGTCTCCCTACACCCCCTCTCGCCCTCTCCTCTCCTCCTCTACTGGCCGACGCCTTTATCCAAGGCGACTTGCAGGTGTTACAGGGCAGTACAGGGTTACAGTGCAAGATTGATATTTAAAAACAGTATAGTTTACTTTGAGAAGAATTTAGTCTCTGAAATTGGTCAAAACGCAGCCTTTCCTCAATGCAGAAGCTAATCTCCACTGATTGGTGCGCGATTGTAAGGGCGAGGTAAGGGCAAAACCAGTATTTAAATACAGTGTAATTTGTGAGTAGGAGTGTCAGTACTTCCAAGTGTTTATCATAGTTTAGACCAGGGCTGTCTCATTTTTATTAAATAATTATTTTGATTGATTTGCCAATTTTCTCCCAATTTGGAATGTCCAATTAATACTCAACCCGGTTCACCGCTGTGACCCCTGACCTGTCTCTGGAGCACACTCGCACTTGGGTCCTCCGAATCCAGCACCATCATCTGTCTACTTTTTTTTGCTCTGCAAGCCCCCCCGTGCAGCCATATCCAGACCTTAGAGCATCGGAGGACCACGCAGTCCTGAATTGCCTACATAGGCCCCCGGCCAGCCACAGGGGTCGCTGATGTGAGCGAATGACTCCCCAGCCGACCTAACCCCTAGCCCGGGCGGCGCTTGGCCAGTTACGCTGCGCCCCCTGGGAACTCCCATCCACGGTCAGCAGAGGCACAGCCAGGATTCGAACCAGCGATCTCCAAGCTATCCCGGACGCGCCGCTCAACATCGCTCTTTTGAAGTTTCCCGTTGTAACTTTTTGGTTTTAAAACATTAAAAGTATTCTCAGTTTGAGGTGTTGCTCTCCCTCGATTCTCAGGGCGACGTGGCTGACCTGCCCAGACCCTGACGCTGAGGAACTTTTCAGGATGGTGGGAGAGGTCTTTATATTCTGGTCCAAGTCTCACGTGAGTGTGCAGGCTTTATCTGTCCATTCCTTCACGCGTTCGTTCATTCAGATGCTTTCATTTCTTGATCAGTTTGTATACGGTGTTTTATTGTATTGGTGGATTTGTGATGTCCGTTCTCTATGAAAACTTTGTTGGGTTGATTTGAAAAAGTCTTTGGACCTTCGTAAAAGGGTGTGGGGAGAAATGAATTAGTTCCAGATTGTTATTTATCTCTGTAGTTATTTGTTAATATAGGTATTTCTTTCTTTGTGGTTTATTTTTGCGCAGTTAGCTGTTTGTAAGACACACACACTCAGCTGTCAAGCACAGGTCTTTATCAGTGCCTGTCGAAATTGCGGGCCAATTTTACTTTACTAAGGATGAGTCAACTGGCTTGTGATTTTGCCCATTGGTAGGGGGGGTGGGGGAGTGGGTGAACACGACAATTTAGGACTGTATGATTCCCTGATCCCCCCCCCCCCCCCCCCCCCAACAGAACTTCAAGCGGGAAGAGCAGAACTTCGTGGTGATGAACGAGATAAACAACATGTCATTTCTGACAGCCGACAGCAAGAGCAAGATGAGCAAGGTGAGAGGACAGGGGTTTGGGGAGGAGGACCAAAAACGGCCTCCCTATGGGTGGGACTGGGGTTCGAGGGGGGGTGGGGGGGGGGGTACTCGGGGTCTATCCACTGAGCCCCAATCTCTAACCCAACACCCCACTTCCCCTCATGATAGTCGTTTCTGACTAATTTTAACACTTTTTTTCTTAACACGGTTTCCCACTGTAATGGCGTCAGGAAAATGGTAGCGTTATTGACCTGGTAGATCCCTTTCTAGAAGAATGGTGGTTGCCAGTATATACTGTATATATAATCTATATTCTAAAAAAATAGAAGTTATTTTGCTGTTATTTGGCTTAAAGGATTGTCTCAAAACGGGGGGGGGGGGGGGGGGGCTTCTGTAATTACTTTTACTTCGAACGAAGAAATTTAAACTGGAACCCCTAAACTGTGTTAATAACAACAGAATAGGAAAACTTCAGATTATTATTATTATTATTATTTTGTATTTTGCGGACAGCAAAAAGGACCGTGCAATTAATTCCATGGTCCTTTATGTTGACTGTTGTGTTGTGCTCTGATCACGTGTCTTTTCTTTGTCTCCTGATTGGTGGGGTCTCGGTGTAATTCTAGGCTGGGAATGGACAGGTTAGAGACTGCGATTGGATGCTGCACCCAGCTATGCAGCTAGCATGGCAGCGCCTCTTATTGGCGCTTCTTCATCAACCTCTCAGCACCAGCGCCTCCTTTAAAGGGGCTGTCCAGCATTTTTAATTTGATTAATTACTTTATTTAAAGTAGTGAAGTATTAACTTTTACAGCAAAACAAAACACCAAAAATCCACAGCATTTTACAATATAGATATGAGACCTACAATTATGTGCTTAAAAGTTAAAAGTATTATCTCAGTGGGTGTGGGGGGGGGGGGGGGGGGGGCGTGGGAGTATGGTTGGTGAATGTGCCTCTTACACTATACTGAGTAAGGTTGGTGAATGTGCCTCTTCACACTATACTGGCCCATGGCACTGAACACCCTTGACATTTCAAATCAGCCTCCAAAAAATTTCATTTTTTTTAAACTCGGGTGTTCTCTCTTATCGGCCACTCTGTTTGATGCGGAGAAGTGAGATTTTTTTTTTTTATTATGGCTTATTAGTTCTTTCTTTTAGAGGGGGTGGGCAGGGGTGGGGTCGCTCCTTGCTAGTCCCAAGTCCTAATTTATTACCCATCCTTTCCTGTTCCCCCTAACTTCTGTCTCTTATCCCTCCCCCACCCCCTCGCCTCTCTGTGCCTGACTGTAAGCGCTGATCATAACTGAACCGCACGTCGCGTCAAGCCTCGCTTATTTTAGGAATTATTTTGGTGTCAGGAATCAAATCTCATTCCTGTTTTTTTTTTTTTTTTATTTGATCAAATCTCACTGGTTTGGGTATTTTGATCTTGGCATCGCTGCAAATATATTATAAAGTCATTTCAGAGGGCTGTGTCTCATCAATATCAGGGTCTAGTGCTGTATATTATAAAGACATTTCAGAGGGCTGGATCTCATCAATATCAGGGTCTAGTGCTGTATATTATAAAGACATTTCAGAGGGCTGGATCTCATCAATATCAGGGTCTAGTGCTGTATATTATAAAGACATTTCAGAGGGCTGGATCTCATCAATATCAGGGTCTAGTGCTGTATATTATAAAGACATTTCAGAGGGCTGGATCTCATCAATATCAGGGTCTAGTGCTGTATATTATAAAGACATTTCAGAGGGCTGGATCTCATCAATATCAGGGTCTAGTGCTGTATATTATAAAGACATTTCAGAGGGCTGGATCTCATCAATATCAGGGTCTAGTGCTGTATATTATAAAGACATTTCAGAGGGCTGGATCTCATCAATATCAGGGTCTAGTGCTGTATATTATAAAGACATTTCAGAGGGCTGGATCTCATCAATATCAGGGTCTAGTGCTGTATATTATAAAGACATTTCAGAGGGCTGGATCTCATCAATATCAGGGTCTAGTGCTGTATATTATAAAGACATTTCAGAGGGCTGGATCTCATCAATATCAGGGTCTAGTGCTGTATATTATAAAGACATTTCAGAGGGCTGGATCTCATCAATATCAGGGTCTAGTGCTGTATATTATAAAGACATTTCAGAGGGCTGGGTCTCATCAATATCAGGGTTTAGTGCTGTATATTATAAAGACATTTCAGAGGGCTGGTTCTCATCAATATCAGGGTCTAGTGCTGTATATTATAAAGACATTTCAGAGGGCTGGATCTCATCAATATCAGGGTCTAGTGCTGTATATCATATACAAATGTGTTTCTCTGAATGTCACATGCAACTAATAACTTTATCTTGATTGCCTGTGTGTTCTTAGTTTTTTAAAACTAAACAATCCTGCTGAATTTGCAGTGGAAATGCTTGCCGACTGCCTGAATGTTTATTAGACTGTTTTATTTTGCACCCCCCCCCCCCCCCCCCCCCCAATAAGAAATAGATGAACCCCTGAATGAAGACGAAGGATTGTGAGAATGATAGTAAGGGCTGTATTATCAGTAATAGCTATCTTATAGGGAACTGCTAAATAATGTGATATCCAGTGTTTCCAAACAGAAGTAAAGATAATTAACAGATAACTGATTTTTTTCTGGTAACCCCCAGCTCCCGAGCGGCGTATCCAGTAAAGGCGCTCCGCGTGGAGTGCAGGATGCGCCCTATAGCCTGGAGATCGCAGGTTCGAATCCAGGCTATGTCATAGCCGACCGCGATCAGGGGGTTCCCAGGGGGCGGCACACAATTGGTCGAGCACCGCCAAGATAGGGAGGGCTTAGGTCGGCAGGGCAATCCAAGGTTCAGCGCGCACCAGCGACCCCCTGTGGCTTATAGGGTGGCTCTGCAGTGGAGCCATTCAGATCTGTGTTGTCCTCCGGCACTATAGGTCAGGTGGCTTCGCTGTGGCGCCGCAGTGGGAAAAATGATGGATTGGAAGGAGCGCGTTTCGCATAATGCCTGTTCCAGCCTCCATTTGCCAGGGGGTTGCAAGGGGGATACAAATAACAATTGCGTATTCCAAATTGGGTAGAAAACCAGGGTAAGAAAAAAAACATTGGCGTCTACTAAATTAATCAATAAAAAGAAAAGGTAACCCTTACATAATTAACAGTGAAACTCCCCCGTCCCCTCCCCCTCCTCTTGGTATCTTCTGATGTCCTTTGTCTCTTCCCCCCTCCTCCGTACTACTCTTGGTATCTCCTGACCACCTTGTCTCACCCCCCCTACTCCTCTTGGCGTCTCCTACCCCCTTCCCACTACAGTCTGGAGGCTCTGACCAGGAACGTACCAAGAAGCAGCGGCGGGGGGACCGCTACTCTGTGCAGACATCCCTCATTGTGGCCGCTCTCAAGAAGATGCTGCCCATCGGACTGAACATGTGCTCCCCGGCCGACCAGGAGCTCATCAACCTGGCCAAGCTGCGCTACTCGCTGGTCAGTGTGTCTGCCCGTCTGGGACCGGGGAGGGGAATAGGACTCCCATTGCACAGCAGCTTCACCCATTTGCCAAAGTTTTACTACGAGCTTGATTATAATAATAATATCTTTAGTTTTATATAGCGCCTTTCACAGTGGACCACCATCGCCATCGCTCGTCTGCAGGACGGAGCACAAGGAGGTGAAGCGACTTGCTCAGGGTCACACACTGTGTGTCAGTCAGTGGCAGAGGTGGGATTTGAACCAGGGTCCTTCTGGTTACAAGCCCTGGACTTTAACCAGTGGACCGCACTGCCTCCTAATTAGTGTGTATAGGCAGGAAGTGTATAGGCCCTATTATTATTATTATTGTTGTTGTTGTTGTTGTTATATATAAGGGGACCTGTTAATTTAAGTCTAAATCTTATACCCACAGACCTAATTTATTATTTTTCTGTCTCCTTATTTCTGTCCGGCAGAAAGACACTGACGAGGAGGTGAGGGAGTTCCTGACTAACAACATGCACCTGCAGGGCAAGGTGAATCCTAACCACACATCACACTTCAAACTCTGTGAAAACGTCCAGTAGGCTGTAACCCCAGTAACTAACCCCCCAACCCCTTCTTTCTCCCCAGGTTGAGAACTCCTCCATTCGCTGGCAGATGGCTCTCTATAAGGAGCTGTCCGGGAAGGCAGAGGACTCAGAGGATCCTGAGAAAGTGGTGAAGAGAGTACAGGAGGTGTCCGCGGTGCTCTATCACATTGAGCTGGTGAGTGGCCTGCTACAGTATTATTAGTATTATCATTATTATGAATTAGTCATTCAGCAGACGCTTTTATCCAAAGCGACTTGCAGAGACTAGGGGGGGTGAACTCTGCATCATCAACAGCTGCTGCTGCAGAGTCGCTTGCAATCGGACCTCGTTTTTTTACGTCTCGTCTGAAGGACGGAGCACAAGGAGGTTGAGTGAATTGCTCAGGGTCCCACACAAGGCGAGTCAGTGGCTGAGCTTGGAGTTGAATCTGCTGGGGTCCAGACCCTTTCTCTAACCGCTGGCAGCAAAAATGACTGCAGCTGCTTCTGTGAGGATTATGTAACAGTTATATTCAAATGATCTATTTACCTCAGTTAAGCTATGTTATTAATGGACCAATGAGAGGCTGTAGCTATGGTTGCCAAGGAAAACATTTTTCTTTTTTTTTGTTAATGGCGCCAGAATTTAATGGCGTTATGTGAGCAACCCTGGCGCTAGAATCTAGTGCCAAATTTGCACCCTTGACCTGTACCTAATATTGAGTCTGGCCACATTTGCCCTGATCACAGCCTTGACGTGGCATAGACTCCACAAGGGGCTGGAAGGTGGTGTTTTTTGTATTCTCGACTGGATTGAGATCAGAGGATTGTGCTGGCTGAGGAAAACGCAGAGATATTTTAGATAAAGTGTACCAACCGGGAACAGTTCACCTCTTGGTGAAGCGAGATGTATCCCGGATCTCAAACGATGCCGTTTCATTTATAACATCCATGACACTGCGGAAGTGCGATTCGATCGCAAGTATTGCAATTTTTTTTTTTTCTAAAAGTCTGTCTTTTTAGTTAATGCTGTACCCTGTGCCCCCTCCTCCCCCTCCTCCACGCCCCTGTTCCCTAGACGGAGCACCCCTTCAAGTCGAAGAAGGCAGTCTGGCACAAGCTGCTGTCGAAGCAGCGGAGACGGGCGGTGGTGGCGTGTTTCAGAATGACCCCGCTCTACAACCTGCCCAGGTAACCTGCCTCATTCACTATCCCCACGAACAGCACAGAGTAGAGGAGCTCATCTACCAGCCCCTTCTCAAAGTGTAGTAAAGCACAGAGAAGAGAATGAACCAGCCCCCTTCTCAAGTGTGAAAGCACAGAGAAGAGAAAGCACAGAGAAGAGAATGAACCAGCCCCCTTCTCAAAGTGTAGTAAAGCACAGAGAAGAGAATGAACCAGCCCCTTCTCAAAGTGTAGTAAAGCACAGAGAAGAGAATGAACCAGCCCCCTTCTCAAAGTGTAGTAAAGCACAGAGAAGATAATGAACCAGCCCCCTTCTCAAAGTGTAGTAAAGCACAGAGAAGATAATGAACCAGCCCCTTCTCAAAGTGTACCGCTTGGTGAAACCCATTGTAAATCCAGTCAGTGTATTGTAAATTTATCACTATATGTCTTTTTGTAAACTTTTATCAGGACGCTTAACAGGAGGTAAGGATGAGAAACGCAGAGACTTGTGTCTTTATGAAATATTCCAGTTTACGTCTGCATCCGCCAAAGTGTGCATTGAGATTAGCATTGCATTGAGATTAGCACTGCATTGAGATTAGCATTGCATTGAAATTAGCATTGCATTGAGATTAGCATTCCCAACTGTCCTCGCGTTACGGGATTCCTTCCAGGGTCGGAGTCCATTCCTTTTCTTCAATTCCAATCCCGTTTTCCAATTTTAAAATCAATTCCCAGTTCCAGGTCCAATCCTTTTTATTGAACAAACATACATACAGCTGGTCATGCAGATTGTACAACTTCTCAGCAACACCTGCAAAACTGGGGACAGAAATAAGACTCCTGTCGCACAGCGGTTTGATCCAGTCCTGGTTTCACTACAAGTTTTATAAGACCCAGGTGTGGGGGAGGTGGGGGGGTAGGGGGCTAATAAAGCTGGTAGTAAAACCTGGAATGGATGAAACTGCTGTGCGATAGGAGTCTTTATTTCTATCCCTGGTAATTTGTCTTTTTAAATGTTCCCAAGACGTTGAACTGCCCTCCCACTGTTCTGCTCCTTCTTGTAGAGCCAAGTGTAGCTATTTCTACCTGGACTCCTACCGACTGAACTGGCTGACAAAATCCTTCGAGGAGACAGATTTCGAGCCCTTAGTTCGCGTCCTGACGGTAAAGTAGCCCTGGAAAGGCCCCCCTGGGCCAACCGCTGCTTAACCCCGCTGGCGACCTCATTCTCTGTACAGTCACAGTGCATCCTGATTGGTCAGCCCCATCCATTGCCCCGCCTCCTGACCACGCCTCCGGGAGAGTCTGCAGCATCTTCTGACCAATCAGGGAGGCTGAAATTGTACAAAGATTTTTTTTCTTTTTTTTTTTTTGGTCGTAATTCCTCTCACTAACAGGACATAATACCTGCTGGCTCTAGACTGTAACCCAGCCTCTCTACGTTCCCTTCCAAATTTGTAACCATTACCGTCTGTCTTTAGGCGGTAGATACCCATACGATAATGGTTACATTTCTCTTTTAGGGAACCGGGGTTGTGATAACGTTTTAACTGGTTTTAACTGGTTTTGCGCTCCTCCCTCCTCCTACCTTCCTGCTCCCCCCTTCGATCTCATCTTCCCCCCCAAACACCCCCCCACCCCTCCCCCCCCAGGACAGAGCTCGAAGATGTACAAAAGAAGGGAGGCGTTTCCTGCCCCATAGATCGCACCCCTTCCCCGCCCCCCCCCCCCCCCCTCAACTTTGCTCTTGGATTGGGACGGAGGGCTACTTGTTTGAGGACAGAATGATCAACGACCTGGCAGTAAGTTCCCATCCTAAACGACAGGCGAAACCACTTCCGGGTCAGGGCTAGTCCTGGCGCTGTGCTGGCCAAAAAAAAAAATTCTGTTCGTCTATCAAGATTTTTCACGAGTTGTTTTAATAGCTAGTCTGGTCTTAAAGGATCCCAGTGATTCAGCAGCAGCAACGTTGCTAGGTAACCTGTTCCATACCCTCCCCACTCTCTGTCAAGGTAGAGAGAAAGTTGGATTTTGAGGGGGAGGGGGAGGAAAGGGGAGGGGAGAAGAGAGGGAGTGGCAGGTGAAAGATGTTTGCGATTCAGGGGAGTTTAAAAGTCGGCCTGCCTCTGTCCACTGTGGGAATGTGTACTGTACTGTGGGTAAGTGCAGTGCGTTGCTTTTGTGGAGAGATTAGCCCCTCAGTATTTCGATTACAGTGCCTTTTGAAGTGATGTGTGCGTTTATTTGTTAATTTAAAGGTAAAATATCTATCTATGTATCTACCGGCTGTGGACGGGAGCTCCCAGGGTGTGGCGCCGCCCGGGGGGGAAGGAGGGTTAGGTTGGGCAGGGTGTCCTCAGCTCACCACGCACCAGCGCCCCCCTGTGGTCTGGCTGGGTGCCTGCGGGCTTGCCTGTAAGCTGCCCAGAGCTCTCCTCCGACGCTGTAGCTCAGCGTGAGGCGGGCGGCTGACGACACACGCTTCGGAGGACAGCGCGTGTTCGTCTTCGCTGCTCCCGAGTCAGCATGGCGCTGGTAGCGGTGAGCTGAGCCTAAAATACAGTTGGACATTTCAAACGGGGTAAAATCAATTGCCGATTTACTAAATAAAATTTTTTTAGCTAATTGAAACGAGGTACGCAGTCAAAAGGATTCGACCGGACGCCTTTCACAGTGTCTTCAGTCAAATCGTTTGCCATTGAATTTATTACATTTCTTTTAGCGTTTCTCAACTCAGCGCTGTTGAGTTTTAACAGTTACTTTGAAAGGACACGAAGGGTTAATGTCTCCTGTCCCCTGGAGAGAGGGGTCTCACCTCAATCATCCCAAACCCTGTTTGCACCCCCCTCCCCCCCACCCCCTTACTTTAGACCCTGTCCTAAATAACTATTCTGCAAACACAGCTGTACTAATCTCAGACCGCTGTGTACATGTAGATTGGAGTGTTAAATCTTTTACTGCAGTGTTTACTGATTCAGAGTGCTTTGAGGGAGGAGGGAAGCAGTGTGGCTCTAGTGGTTAGAGCTGGAGAGGGACTGGGAGGGAGGGAGAGAAGCAGTGTGGCTCTAGTGGAGCTGAGGAGGGACTGGGAGGGAGGGAAGCAGTGTGGCTCTAGTCGAACTGAGGAGGGATTGGGAGGGAGGGAGGGAAGCAGTGTGGCTCTAGTGCACCTGAGGAGGGACGGGGAGAGAGGGAGGGAAGCAATGTGGCTCTAGTGGGAGTTGAGGAAGGAATAGGAGGGACTGAGAGGGAAGGGAGGGAAGAAGTGTGGCTCTATTGGTTAGAGCTGGGGAGGGACTGGGAGGGAGGGGTCATGTCTAAGTTTTTCTAAGTGTGCTGTTTTTTGTGATGGACAGAAATCTGGAGAGGAAGAGGAAGAGGAAGAGGAACCCACTGAGAAGAAGCCCGACCCCCTTCATCAGCTCATCCTGCACTTCAGCAGGACTGCACTGACAGAGAAGAGGTGAGAGGAGAGAGGAGAGGAGGGGGAGAGGGAGAGGAGAGAGAGGGGGGAGGGGAGAAGAGAGGAAGTAGGAGAGGTAAGGGAGGTGAGAAAGAAGATGAGGAGAGAAAAGGAATGGGGAAAGGAAAAGGTAGACAGTAGGGTATATATATATATATATATATAATTACTGTAAATTAGGTATTATATATGTCAAGTAAGGTGCATAAACCATTAATAGACAGCTTGTCTGTGAGCTGTGATATCACTAAACTATGACATCACTGATCTCTCTCATTGCAGCAAACTGGATGAAGACTATCTATACATGGCATATTCTGACATCATGGCTAAGGTGAGTAGGTGTGTGTGTGTGTGTGTGGAGAGAGAGACCTCCCTTTGTAAATGTTTGGCAGAATGCCTTTTGAAACAGGGTTGGTACTGCTGCAAGTTTACACTGTACGTCTCCAAAATGTATTAAAACATGTTTTTTCTTTCTTTTTCTCATTTTCAGAGCTGCCACAGCGGGGAGGATGAAGGGGAGGGGGGTGAAGAGGGAGAGGAGATGTCCTTCGAGGTGAGGGAGGAGAGAGAGGAATGGAAGGGGTGGAGGGGGGGGGGGTGCATGGTAAAGAGGTATTTTAAAACCTAGCTGTTTCAGGCTAGCTCAGAAGCTAGTTTCCTTAGCAGACGTATTTATTTCTTTATTTTGTCACCCTTGCCCATTGCGTGACCATGTTGTTGTTTCTCTCCCCCTCACCTCTCCTCTCTCTCCGTAAGAGCGTGGACCATGTTGTGGAGGCGGAGGCCTCTTCCCTCCCTCTCTCTCTCTCTCTCTCTCTCTCTCTCTCTCTCTCTCTCTCTCTCTCTCTCTCTCTCTCTCTCTCTCTCTGCAGGAGAAGGAGATGGAGAAGCAGCGTCTCCTCTACCAGCAGGCCAGGCTGCACAATCGCGGAGCTGCTGAGATGGTCCTGCAGATGATCAGTGCCTGTAAAGGTAGGGCTGCTGCTGGTCACCCAGATACCGGAAAAGTCTAGCAGAACTAAACAAAACATGCTGCTTCACTGTAACCTATACTGAAAGCACAGCACAGTGTGATACAGCACAGTGAAAGCATGGTAAAGCATAGGCAAGCATTGTAAAGCACAAAGAGGTCTGGTAAAGCATAGGGAGGCATTACAAAGCATAGAGAGGTCTGGTAAAGCATAGGGAAGCATTGTAAAGCACAGAGAGGAGTAGTAAAGCATAGGGAAGCATTGCAAAGCACAGAGAGGTCTGGTAAAGCATAGGGAAGCATTGTAAAGCACAGAGAGGTGTGGTAAAGCATATTTTAAAAAGTGGTAAATGGTAAATGTGTAATTAAACCACAGTAAAACCATTGGAAAATTGTTTTGGGTGACCCTTTCTGCCTGCATCAGCTGTAAACTCATTTGTGCGTGTCGCTCCCCCCCCCTCCCCCAGGTGAGACGGGCTCCATGGTTGCCTCCACTCTGAAACTGGGAATCTCCCTCCTCAACGGGGGCAACTGTGAGGTGCAGCAGGTGAGCCAGTCCGGGACAGCGCTGCCTTTACCAGGGAAACCATCTGCAGGGGCGCAGGGGCAAGGCAGGCACACAGGGGCAAGGGAGGCACACAGGGACAAGGCAGACATACAGACAGAAACACTGCATGGTAATGCAATGGCAGTGCAGACAGACAGGGGCACAGCAATGGCAATGCAGACAGACAGACAGACAGCAGCACTACAACGGAACTGCAGACAGACAGCCAGTGACACATTTAATGTGTGGAATTCATACATTGAGCATAATTGTGATCCCCTGTATCTCTGTCTGTGTCTCACTCTCTCTCTCAGAAAATGCTGGATTACCTGAAGGAGAAGAAGGAGGTGGGGTTTTTTCAGAGCACCCAGACTCTGATGCAAACCTGCAGGTGAGGGTTTCACAGCAACCAAGCCCTGCCGCAGCATGATTTCAAAAGTGCAGCTCTGATTCATCCTCTGATTGCATTTCGGGTCCATGTGACCCCACACGATGGTTTCCATTTTGTTATCCTGTAATATTTTTTGACATTTTCTAGGTCGGGGAAATTATTAACAGAAAATAAGAACGTCTGAGATGTTTTTTTTTTTAAACATGTTTTTTAGAACTGGTCTAAACGAGGGTTATACAAATCTTTACAAGGCTTGATGATGATTATTATTATTATTATTATTATTATTATTATTATTATTATTATTATTATTATTATTATTATTATTATGTCTGGAAATGGCTGCACCTGTCTGGAGATATTTATTCTCTACAAATATTTGTTCCAATATGTTTAGAGATGTTCGAAAACTACTACTAAGGCTAATAAATTATTATTATTATTATTATTATTATTATTATTATGTCTGGAAATGGCTGCACCTGTCTGGAGAGATGTTTATAAACGAGGGTTATACAAATCTCTGCAAGGCAGAGGTTACTTGAGACTCATTTTCTCTGCAAGTAACAACATCTCTGATGAAGATCTTCAAAAAGGAGCTCTTGCGGACCTCAAGGTGACGCCTGCAGGGCTTGCCTTTGTCCTCCAGGAGCTGGCAGCTCTCCGACCTCCGCTGATCAGTTTTGTGTAGTTTTTAGGGGAGCTGTGATCTGTGGAGCAGCTGCAGAAACCGTGTTCCTGTGTGTGTGTTTGCAGCGTGCTGGATCTGAATGCCTTCGAGAGACAGAACAAAGCAGAGGGGCTGGGCATGGTGACCGAGGAGGGGACGGGTAAGTGAGCAAACAAATTAAAAAAAAGCATAGGAAGTTTATTTTGCCCGTCCTGCCGTCCTGCGCAGGCAATACTCTGGGATGCACTGCCCTTGCAGTTTCTGACCCCTGTCGTGGGTTGAAAGCTCTGCAACCACTCCAGCAAAGGAGCCTTGGTCTTTTGTATAGCAGTTAAGGGGGTGATATTCAAATCTCCAGCTAACTTGCCCCCTGTCGCTCTCCGTACAGGTGAGAAGGTGATGGCGGACGATGAATTTACCTGCGACCTTTTCAGATTGCTGCAGCTGCTCTGTGAGGGACACAACAACGGTGAGGCTCTCCTGAGAGTCATCTTTCACAGCGCCTGCTTATCTATCTATCTATAATAGACAATTAATAAGTATATACAGGTAGTAAGCGTTATAGTCAGTGGTGAACCTGTCAGTGTATGCTGATAAACACGTTTGCAAGTTTTGCCCTTCGCCCACGGGAGTCCTGCAGGAACGACGTTTGATTTTTCTCCCTTCAGATTTCCAGAACTACCTGAGGACTCAGACAGGTAACACTACCACGATCAACATCATCATCTGCACTGTGGATTACCTGCTCCGACTCCAGGTACAGACAGCCTGGTTTAACCCAAAACTGGCACAGACAAATATCTCGTCTTCTTTTTAGACTTGACCGCTAATAAGGACATGCATTAGATTCGTCTTACCTTAAATAAAATTACTAGAGTCCAAGTCTAAAAGGAGAAGAGATTTTTGGAGTGCGCGACCAACCCCTCCTCTACGCAGTTTATATGTCATTGCTGCTAACTATTTTCTGACTCTGCAGAGACATTATATATATATATATATATTATATATATATATATATATATATATATATATATATCCCCTAATCATTTCACTATGCTTTCATGTAACTTGGAAGTCCTTTTATATTCTGTATGCATTCTCCCTTCTATCCCACCCAGGAGTCCATCAGTGATTTCTATTGGTATTACTCTGGGAAAGACCTCATTGACGAGCAGGGCAAGAAAAACTTCTCCAAAGCAATGACCGTCGCCAAGCAGGTCTTCAACAGCCTGACTGAGTACATCCAGGTGAGACTGACGGGTCAACCAATCCATCGATCAATCAGCCAGATCCATCCATCGATCAACCAATCCATCTGTCAACCAATCCATCGATCAATCAGCCAGATCCATCCATCGATCAACCAATCCATCTGTCAACCAATCCATCGATCAATCAGCCAGATCCATCCATCGATCAACCAATCCATCTGTCAACCAATCCATCGATCAATCAGCCAGATCCATCCATCGATCAACCAATCCATCTGTCAACCAATCCATCGATCAATCAGCCAGATCCATCCATCGATCAACCAATCCATCTGTCAACCAATCCATCGATCAATAAGCCAGATCCATCCATCGATCAACCAATCCATCTGTCAACCAATCCATCGATCAATCAGCCAGATCCATCCATCGATCAACCAATCCATCTGTCAACCAATCCATCGATCAATCAGCCAGATCCATCCATCGATCAACCAATCCATCTGTCAACCAATCCATCGATCAATCAGCCAGATCCATCCATCGATCAACCAATCCATCTGTCAACCAATCCATCGATCAATCAGCCAGATCCATCCATCGATCAACCAATCCATCTGTCAACCAATCCATCGATCAATCAGCCAGATCCATCCATCGATCAATCAATCAATCAACTGATCAATCAATCAATCAGCCAGTCCATCAGTCAACCAATCCATCGATCAGTCAGCCAGTCCATCCATAGATCAACCAATCCATCAGTCAATCAATCAGTCAGTCAGTCAACTGATCGGTCGAGTAATCAAGCTGCCGTTCGTTCTGTCTGTCAGTCGATCAGTCAGCTGATCAGCTCACTACCAGAGCAAGTCCCATTCGTTCTGTGCAGATTTAAACATGCCATGTACCAGTCAGAAGCAAATCCTGTTTATGACTGAAAGGGTTCACAGAGACTAGAGCAACCCGTTTCAAGGTTGCTGTTTTAGTGTTTAAAGGGTATATGAGGACCTTTCTATTTTATTGTGTTAAATGTTCCCATGTGTCGCTACAACTGTTTAAGTAAAGGGGTGTGCATTGTTTTAATTAATTATTTTTACATTTTGACCACTTTTTAAAATTTTAATTGCATTCCACTGCCTCCAATGTGGCTTCGCATGGACCTGCACGGACTTCTACATGCGAGGCCATCTTGGAGCTGTCATAGAAACAGCCAGAGAGGCTGCAATTTAAAAGTGAAAGTGGTCTAGATTTATGGTCACTTTAACCAGTGTATTCCTCCCTGGGACACCATAAAGGAGGGACTGGGGTGGGGGGGGGGGGAGAGAGGTCCCGGGGAGTCGTGACCAGACAGTCCCGTCAGAGACCGAGTGTCGTCCGACACCCTTCGTCACCAACCAAAGGACGTGCCCAGAAGCGAGTGTACTACTACTTCGAGCGGGTCCATCACTAGCTCCTTACACACCACCATCCATCCACACAGTCCTTCAGACAGCCAGGGCCACAGGCTGACTGATAATGAGAATCATGAAAAAGATAATAATATTAATAATGATGATATCATCATCATAATAATAATAATAATAATAAATAATAATAAAATTCATAATAATAATAATAATAATAATAATTATAATAATGTTTTATAGTTAGTATGCATGCATACTCTCTCTGCACTTGTTAAATTAACATTTTTAATGTTAGTAATGACAGTGGTCCATTGTTAAATGGTCATTTGATCTTGTTTTGAACATACAAGTAAATCACCCTGTCCATCAAATGTGTTGATTGTGCGTCACGCCTTGTGCATTGGGACATGAGTCTGTAGCTACACACCTTCTACTAAAAGCAGAGCTGGTTTCTCACTGCAGATCACAGCTCAGTGGATGAATGGCTTTACACTTCCTAGCAAGCCAGTGGCATTTGTCGATGGTCACTAACCTGGATTGACTGACTCTGTAAAAGGCTACCAATCTCTGGCAAGCTGCATTACAGCCCACAGTAGACTGGACTAGCATGTACTGACTTGTATTGTGAGAGATGCGGTCAGGCATATAGAGTGTGTAATTCAATATGTTAGAGTACCATTATTCAGCAGGTTTCGTTCGACTTTCTAGAGGGAGGGTGATGCAAAACGTTTGACCAGAGCTGGACGGTACAAAACTGTCTGCTTGAAAAATAAAGAGGTCTCTCTCCCTGTCGCAGTGTCAGTATCTCAGTATCAAAAGAGCAAAAGAAAAGGGAAAAAAAACGAGTGATTGCTAGCTGGAAAATATTGTGAAAATACAGTGCAAAACTTTTCTAAGCGATTCATCCAGACTGTAGAGCTTTTATACAGATCTTGTGGAGTTCTCAACATTCCCTGACTTGGAGAGACGCAAATGCAAAAATGATTTGAAAAATGTTTCTAACTAACATTTTGATTCCGATGTGTAACAGATGCCCCACCCAGCCGGATCCCGGAATGGCGTAAGACCCTTTCTGTCATGCAGCTGCCATCTCATGCATAGTCTCACGCAATGCAGCGCTGGGGGGGGGGAGGGGGGGAGTGGGGGGGTGTCTATCCGCGCTCTGAATGCGAACAGCTTGGGTGCAATTATGCAGTTTAGTGTCTCAACAGAGACGGTTGACTTTGCCTGCTTGCTGGAGGACGGCAAACACATTCTGTACAGCTCTGTCACCGCAACTTCATTGCTTTATTTACTCATGTATTTTCATTTTTATTTTTTTTAATGTAACTACACCACCAATCACTTTGTAGAGGAGAAACACACTGCTGCCCAATAGATAGGGGCTGAAGGGCGGGGGTTTGTCAGAGGTGGCGTGTGTGTTTGTCACTGGGCATTTATATATCTGTCATTCATTCTTTTTCTAACTTGCCATCCACACACAATGCCCACTATGTGCTGGATTATAAACTAGAGGGGCTTCACTAAGTCAGCAAAAACTTTGAACGTAGGTTCTGTTAATATATATAAAACTGGATTATAAACTAGAGGGGCTGTCAATCTGCAATAGAACAAATAATTATATTATATGTATACATATATGTTGGAACTTTTCGATATCTATATTTTCAGGTCCTGAAAAAAATTGTAGTTATCTTTTTGATGTCATGCAAACTGCGGAGAATAAACTGTTAGTGGTAGAGTGACAGCTCTTGACATCACCATGGGAACTAATAATTTTGTACCCTTATTCATAATAATAATATTCATTTTAATAATTATAATAATAATAATAATAATAATGTTGTGAACCCGCTTACATTCACAGCCTCTTACATAACAGATTAATGACAAACAGGAAAAATGCTTTGCAAATCAATATAACAGAATGATCGTTCATCCTTAACTATAGTAGAGATCTGGTAAAGCATAGGGAAGCATTGTAAAGCACAGAGAGGTCTGGTAAAGCATAGGGAAGCATTGTAAAGCACAGAGAGGTCTGGTAAAGCATAGGGAAGCATTGTAAAGCACAGAGAGGTCTGGTAAAGCATAGGGAAGCATTGTAAAGCACAGAGAGGTCTGGTAAAGCATAGGGAAGCATTGTAAAGCACAGAGAGATCTGGTAAAGCATAGGGAAGCATTGTAAAGCACAGAGAGGTCTGGTAAAGCATAGGGAAGCATTGTAAAGCACAGAGAGGTCTGGTAAAGCATAGGGAAGCATTGTAAAGCACAGAGAGGTATGGTAAAGCATAGGGAAGCATTGTAAAGCACAGAGAGATCTGGTAAAGCATAGGGAAGCATTGTAAAGCACAGAGAGATCTGGTAAAGCATAGGGAAGCATTGTAAAGCACAGAGAGGTCATCTATGGTAAACATGGTTATTTTGGTACAGGTAGCTGGAATTAAATTTGATTGTTTATATAAACCAGGTCATTGAGAAAGTCTAAAAAGTGTGTCAAAGCTTTAGGGTTACTATCAATTAAATGAACAAAGCCCATTTTGCTACAATTTACAAGCAAGTACATGGGGGTTTGCATGTACTGTACACACACACACACACACAGACACGTGCAAACGCATGCGCACACACACATGCACACTTGTTGTATCTGTCTTTTTTACTCTGTATTTGTTATTGGAATGCACACAAGGACCACTTTTGGACTAGAACTCACTGTGAGGTAAGTCCAAGAGAGAGAGAGAGAGAGAGAGAGAGAGAGAGAGCGAGCGAGAGAGAGAGCGAGAGAGAGCGAGCTGTCAGACTGAGAACGTCAGTCATGGCGTCACAGACTCATCCCACGGTCATGTACGGCACCAGCCATCACAGGCAGTCCATTCCACCGGCACTGCTACATCCCATGAAGAGACCCATTCACTTCTATAAAGCAATCGGTCAGCTTTGCTTCATTATAATGAGTGTGTCGAATCTTAATGTCACTGTCTCTTTAAAACATGGTAGCATTTCAGTATGAACTGTGACCATGGCTGGATTCTCAAAGGCGGTTTTATCAGGACAGAGGAAGGTGGGAGAGAGAGAGAGAGAGAGAGAGAGAGAGAGAGAGAGAGAGAGAGAGAGAGAGAGAGAGGGGAGAGAGGGGGGGGGAAGGACCTCGAATGTTTGCAAAGGGCACGAAGCAAAGGCTTGAATCTTTACGGGGTCTCCAATCTCTGGTAAAGGACCTCGAATGTCATCTTATACCGCGAATAACAGAAGAAGATGTACGGGACTGTTGGATCGCTCTTTGGGTTTTACTGCAGTGTTTTGAGGCAGTCTGCTGTGTGGCCTCGCTTGTTCTGGGGTGCTGGGCTGTGCCCCCACCCTCCCTCACTGTATCCTTGTTGTTTCTGTTGCAGGACTCGAGCCAGATCGGTTTACTGAAGGAGCTGCTGGACCTGCAGAAAGACATGGTGGTCATGCTGCTGTCCCTGCTGGAAGGTAGACAGTGATACCAAATACAAACATGACAGGTTAATTTAAAAAAAAAAAAAAAAAAAAAAAAAGTCTTGGTCACTGACCACTCAGTGTTGACAGGCATTGCAACCCCGGTCAGATTTTCAAAAATTAATATTTCTGAGTGATTTATTTATTTATTTTAAAAGGGCTTTGTGAAGGCAGTGCTTTCCAAAGATGAGATGCCATGCCTGATCCCATATTTAATCTCAATTTAGGGATTTGTAACCCCTTCCTGGAACACAAGGAGTCGAGCGCTTGTTGTTCAGATAGTTTCTTGAGAGCGACTCGAGTACCACAAGGAGGAAACTGACAATTTGGATGACTGGATCCAACCTGTCAGCAAATTTGTAGCCCTGTTTCGTGCACCTCGTGGCAAAAATAAGAAAGTTACCATAATTTTGATTTGTGGGGTCATCTCCCTTGTACCTTAAAATAATGAAAGTAGACCCATCATTTGATAACCCTTCTTCCCTCACCAGGTAACGTTGTGAACGGGACCATCGCCCGTCAGATGGTGGACATGCTGGTGGAGTCCTCCAGCAACGTGGAGATGATCCTCAAGTTCTTCGACATGTTCCTGAAGCTGAAGGACATCGTGGCTTCCGACGCTTTCAAGGATTACGTGACCGACCCCCGGGGGCTGATCTCCAAGAAGGACTTCCAGAAAGCCATGGACAGCCAGAAGCAGTACTCCCCCTCGGAGGTCCAGTTCCTCCTCTCCTGCTCCGAGGCTGACGAGAACGAGATGATCAACTACGAGGAGTTCGCCAACCGCTTCCAGGAGCCCGCCAAGGACATCGGCTTCAACATCGCCGTGCTGCTGACCAACCTCTCCGAGCACGTCCCCCACGACACGCGGCTCCGGAGTTTCCTGGTGCAGGCGGAGAGCATCCTGGGGTACTTCCAGCCTTTCCTGGGGCGGATCGAGGTGATGGGTCCCAGCAAGAGGATCGAGCGCATCTACTTTGAGATCAGCGAGACCAACCGCGCCCAGTGGGAGATGCCTCAGGTGAAGGAGTCCAAGCGGCAGTTCATCTTCGACGTGGTGAACGAGGGCGGCGAGTCAGAGAAGATGGAGATGTTCGTGAACTTCTGCGAGGACACCATCTTCGAGATGCAGATCGCCTCGCAGATCTCGGAGTGCGAGGAGCAGGAAGGGAAGGAGGAGAGCGACGAGGAGGAGGGAGCAGGAGGAAGAACAGGAGGAGGAGGAGGAGGAGGAGGAGGAGAGGAAGGAGGAGGGGACGGGGAAGGAGGAGGCGATGCCACCGAGCCCGGGTCTGCCTTCTCGGAGTTCGTCAACGGACTCCTGGAGTTCCTGGGAATGTTCACGTTCCGGAACCTACGCAGGCAGTTCCGCAGGCTCAAGAGGATGACCCTGAAGGAGATAGTGGTTGGGCTTTGGTCCATCTTCTGGGCTCTGCTGTTGGGCATTCTGCAGTTCGTCTGCAGCTTCTGCAAGGGCTTCTTCCTGCTGGTCTGGACCACCCTCTTCGGGGGAGGGCTGGTCGAGGGAGCCAAGAACATCACCGTGACGGAGATCCTGGCCAGCATGCCCGACCCGACCCAGGACGAGGTCCACGGGGACCTGCCCAGCGAGGGGGGGAGCAAGGAGGAGCAGGAGGCTGCAGGGACAGTGGATTTGCTGGACCCCTCGAAGGGGGAGGAGACCACCGACGACTCAGCTGACATGTACGGGATGGAGAGGAAGGAGCTGGGACCCCCCGGGGGGCTGGGAGATATGGGGGAGCCCACCACCGTCGAGCCCCCCACCCCCGAAGGAACCCCGATAGCCATGAGGAAAGTGGTGAGATCTCTTTGGTTTTTTGAGTCGCTGTTTTTTGTTAACCAAGGTAGTCTATGAAGGCAGAGAACAGCGGCCGTCCAGGTAGCTTCTGTAGCGATTTGCGGGGTTTTGGGAAAACTCGGTACCGATGGCTGGATGACACTGGCATTTAGTAATCCCTTATATACAAGTTTACCATAGCAAAAGCATAGCAAATGCTGTAAATGCATGGAATAGCCTACCAGGTGGTGGAAAACACTGGGAACTTTTCACTTTTCACTGGGACTAGACTCTGTCCAATCCACACAGGCCCAAGCTTGACATTCGCTTGGAATGGTAAATCACCTGAGTTCTGTGGAACTCAGGTGATTTACGCTGAGTCTCTTTCTGGTTGTGTGTGTGTGCAGCTACTCTGAAGCCCACATTAATCTCTATTTATTTATTCAAGCAACCGGACCATGAGACACAAGAAACCAAAGTGATCGAGGAGCCCCTACCGGAGCTGGAAAAAGCAGAGTGAGGATCTCTCTCTTTTTCTACACACTATCCTCCCTATCTTGTTCCCTCTCTCTCATGGACACCTGCTCTCTCCCTGCGTCTCGATCGCTCACACACACACACACACACTCGTTTTCTCTGCCCTTTCTCGCTCTCCTTCTCCCGCTCCCTTCTGTTTCACATTCCCTGCCCCCTCTCTCCTCCTCATCCTCACATACCCCCTATCCCTCTCTCCTCCGCTTATTCTCACTCTCTCTCGCTCTCCCTCGCAGTGTGGAGAATGGAGAGAAGGCAGCGAAGGAAGGGGGCAGGCAGGCGGAGGAAGGAGAAGAGGAAGAAGAGAAGGAGAAAGTGGCACGCAGGAAGAAGACAAAGAGAGAGAAGAAGCCGGCAGATTCCGAAGCTGGGTTCGACTTCTGGAGCGAGGTGGAGATTCAGAGGATCAAGTTCCTGGTAAGAGTCCGACGATACAGAAATCACAAATCAGAAAGTGTTAGCTAATTCATCCTCAGCTCTCACAGGCTAGCACCCCAGGCGTAGAATATAATCATTTGTTTTGTATAATTTGTTATAAGAACATTTCTAAAAAAAAAGCATTTTTTATTTGTTAATAGTAGTTCATGTTTTTTTGTTAAGCTGTTGAATATGTGAAAGAAACTCCATTCTAGACGTTTCCCACAGTAAAAGCAAAGCAGAGTAATTAAGCACAGTGAAAGCATGCTGAAGCACTGGTAAAAACACAGCAAACTTTTATAAGGGGTGTACTGTTGGCTCGAAAGGCGTTTTGGACCCAAAAACAACAAAATATCAACATTTTTCTTTTTCTTCCTTTTCAGAACTACCTCTCCAGAAATTTCTATAACCTGCGCTTCCTGGCCCTGTTTGTGTCGTTCGCTCTCAACTTCATCTTGCTGTTTTACAAGGTACAGCTCCACGCCAGGGCTACGGTCAGCCAGAACACACACCGCGCATGCAGAGGCATCGCTTTATTGGTCTGACTGACCAGGGGGGAGGGGGCAGAGGCTGGGCGTGAACCGTCCGTCTCCGGATTCCGCGAGCGACGGCCTTAACCTCTATGCAAAAGAGCCGGACTTGTCTGCGTTCGTGGGTTATAGAGCTTTCAACTTTTTTCTTTTTTAAAGGTTTCAGAGTCTCCTGCTGGTGACGATGATTTAGAAGGCTCGGGTCTGTTCGAGCAGGAGATGGAAGGATCTGGGTTCGAGGAAGGAGGGGACGAGGATGAGGAGGGCGCCGTGGTCTATTTCTTCCTGGAGGAGAGTACGGGATACATGCAGCCCACCCTCTCTTTCCTCTCCATCCTCCACACTCTCATCTCCTTCCTCTGCATCATCGGATACAACTGCCTCAAGGTAAGAGTGCGGGGGTGCTTGTCCGTCGAGGGCTTGGGGGTTAAGGAAACGGGCTTCATCCCAGGAGGTTCCCGGTTCTAATCCCAGCCACTGACTCGCTGTGCGTGACCCTGAGCAAGTCACTTCACCTCCTTGTGCTTCGGATGAGAAAACCATGTCCTATTGCAAGTGACTCTGTGACAGCAGTTGTTGATGATGCATAGTTCACCCCCCGAGTCTCTGTAAGTCACTTTGGTCTAAGTGTCTGCTAAAAGACTCATTTAATAATACTGATTAAGCGTGCCAGGTGACTGGCTTATCCCATCAAGAGCCATTTCCCTGTTAAGAGTCTTCGTGAATTCAATGACAGGTGTGTCTTCAGTGCCTGTGTCTTAATGGAAGTTAGGAACTACATTTCCTGTCATCCTCCTGCTTGCTGGTAAATCCATCTCAGTTACATGTGTGAGCAGGAGGATGATGGGAAATGTAGTTCTGAGAGGTCTGTGCGGGTACAAAAAAATAAATAAATAAAACAATACACACACCTTACTTATACAGTTGTAGCAACACATGGGAACATGTAATACAATTAAAATAAAATAAAATGTACCCTTTAAGCAGGGCTGAGTCTCTGTAAAGCAGTGTTGAGTCTCAGAGCCACAGTCCCTTTCTGCAAACAGGTTCCGCTGGTCATCTTCAAGAGAGAGAAGGAACTGGCCAGGAAGCTGGAGTTTGATGGTCTCTACATCACTGAACAGCCCGAGGACGATGACATCAAGGGACAGTGGGACAGGCTGGTCCTCAACACACCGTAAGGGACCGGGGAGGACTGAGGCAGGGGGGGGGGATACAGGTTTGAAATAATAATAAGTGTACTAATAATAGTAATTGACTTTTTTTTTTTTTTTTTTGTATATATATATATAATACGTCTGCAGCTCTTTCCCAAGCAACTACTGGGACAAGTTTGTGAAAAGAAAGGTGAGCTGTCTGTGTGTGTGTGTGTGTGTGTGTGTGTGTGTGTGTGTGTGTGTGTGCTGAGAAGGGACTGGGAGGGAAGCAGTGTGGCTCTAGTGGAGCTGAGGAGGGACTGGGAGAGAGGGAAGCAGTGTGGCTCTAGTGGAGCTGATGAGGGACTGGGAGGGAGGGAAGCAGTGTGGATCTAGTGGAGCTGAGGAGGGACTGGGAGGGAGGGAAGCAGTGTGGATCTAGTGGAGCTGAGGAGGGACTGGGAGGGAAGCAATGTGGCTCTAGTGGAGCTGAGGAGGGACTGGGAGGGAGGGAAGCAGTGTGGCTCTAGTGGAGCTGAGGAGGGACTGGGAGGGAAGCAGTGTGGCTCTAGTGGAGCTGAGGAGGGACTGGGAGGGACAGTGCTCTCTTGACCCCACATGCCCTGCCTTTCTGCCCGCAGGTTCTGGAGAAGTACGGTGATATCTACGGCAGGGAGAGGATTGCGGAGCTGCTCGGGATGGACCTGGCCTCTCTGGATATCAGCTCACAACACGAGAAGAAGCAGGAGCCCGACAGCTCCATATTGTCCTGGTGAGTCTTCCATCGCTTCTGTACAGGGAGAGATAATGAAGGCTCCCCTCTCCTCTACCTCCTCCTCTCCTCTCCTCTCCTCATCTCTCCTCCTTTCCTCCTCTCTCCTCCCTGCTGCTGTCTCCTCTCCTCTCCTATACTCTCCTTCCTCTCTCCTGTCTCCTCTCCTCTCCTTACCTCTCTTCTCCTCTCGCCCCTCACCTCTCCTCTCCTCTCCTCTCCTTCCTCCTCCCCTCTCCTCTCCTCTCCTCATTATGGGTACATGGAATGGGGGGTGAGGGATGAAGATCTCCTGACACAGGAGAGAGAGAGAAAGCCACGATGATTATTGAAGGATTTGTCTTTCCACAGGATCACTTCAGTCGACATCAAGTACCAGATCTGGAAGAATGGAGTGGTCTTCACCAATAATGTGAGTAGCGCTTTATAACACACGGTGTTTTATGTATGTAAATTAGTATAAATAAATGTATACAGTTATGGCCAAAGTTTTGCATCACCTAGAATTTTAGGATTGAGACATAATTTTTTTTGTCATCATGTAATCAAAGAAACTGCAAAATGATATTGCAATTTATTGCAATGTGTGTCTGTTGTTTCCCTCCTTCTCCTCCTCTCTTTATTTCTCCTCTCTCTCTCCTCACTCCTCTCTGTCTCTCCTCTCTCTTCTCTCTCTATCTCCTATCTGTCTCTCCTCTCAACTCTCTCCTCTCTCCTCTCTATCTCTCCTCTCTCTGTCTCTCCTCTCAACTCTCTCTCCTCTCCTCTGTCTCTCCTCTCTCCCCTCTCTCTCTGTCTCATCTCTCCATTCTAGTCCTTTCTCTACTTGGTTTGGTACATGGTCATGTCGATGCTCGGTCACTACAACAACTTCTTCTACGCCTGTCACCTTCTGGACATCGCCATGGGCGTGAAGACGCTCCGCACCATCCTGTCCTCCGTGACACACAACGGGAAGCAGGTAGGGGGCGCCAGCGAGCTTCCGGGAACACTACCAGTCGAAACATTTAGCATTGAATTTGTTGAGTTTCCTAGTGTTTCTGTTGAAAGCATTGAGATAGACTTGTAGTGGAAACGTGAGTGTTTCTATGGGAGATGATTTGCTGTCTCTCCTGCAGCTCATGATGACTGTGGGGCTGTTGGCAGTGGTGGTGTACCTCTACACCGTCATCGCATTCAACTTCTTCCGCAAGTTCTACAACAAGAGCGAGGACGAGGACGAGCCAGACATGAAGTGCGACGACATGATGACTGTGAGTCCCAGGAACTGGGTGTGTGCGTGTGTGCGTGTGCGTGTGCGTGTGTGTGTGTGTGTGAGTGCACGTGCGCGCGTGTGTGTGTGTTTTCCGTGTTTCCCCTCGCCCCTCCTTTATCTCTCTCTCTCTCTCTCTCCCCGCAGTGCTATCTCTTCCACATGTACGTGGGGGTGCGGGCGGGCGGGGGTATCGGGGACGAGATAGAGGATCCCGCGGGGGACGAGTACGAGCTGTACAGGGTGGTCTTCGACATCACCTTCTTCTTCTTCGTCATCGTCATCCTGCTGGCCATCATCCAGGGTGAGACACAGGGGGGGTAACCATAGCAAAAACACAGATTCTAAAGTCCAGGAAAATGTGGGTTTCATTTTATTTTAAACAAAATGTGTTTGCGCCGCTTGCTCAGTCATTTCGAGTAAAACTGCCTGTACTGTCTTTGAAATCTGCCTTACCTTTGTCTGGACACAGTCTGGACACACAGTCTTGCCTTAGAACATAAGAACATAAGAAAGTTTACAAACGAGAGGAGGCCATTCGGCCCATCTTGCTCGTTTGGTTGTTAGTAGCTTATTGATCCCAAAATCTCATCAAGCAGCTTCTTGAAGGATCCCAGGGTGTCAGCTTCAACAACATTACTGGGGAGTTGATTCCAGACCCTCACAATTCTCTTGCCTTCTTCACTGACCAGCACAGTCGCTTACAGGACAATTATAACCCATCTAGTGAAAACTGATTGAAAAAAACCTTGACCACAGTTAGCTTGAAAAGTCTCCTGGAAGCAGAAATAAAGTAAAGAAGGAGTGTGAAGGAAGAACCACTTTCACCCCATGCATGCAATACAGAAGGCCATTGCCACAGACTAACTGAAGAGCTTTAAATGGGTGTGCTTACCCCCCCCCCCTGTGGATGCACCCGAGTGCTGAGGATGACCACAGCATGAAAGACAGGGTGACCGTTAAGATAGAGAGGGGCTGGGTGGGTTTCAGTCGGGGAGGGCCGAGCTGGAGTTGGATTGGAAGGTTGCCAGCTGGAGGGCAGAGAGATTCCCCCCAGATGGTGGGGTGTTCCAATTTGGGGTTTACACTGGCGAATTCGGGGCGCACAGGGATGATGGAGGAAGAACAGAAAAGACTTCAGTGGGGAACAATTTCTTGTTGATTTGAATTTGGTTTTCAGAGTGACTCAGGAGGGAGCCTTCTAGGCGTAGTGCTCTCCCCCCCACCTTTTCAGATGGGGAAGCAAGAAACAGGCCGGCCGCGGGTTTCGCTATATAAGGAAAAGCGGCCCAAAGCCGACAGTTGTTGTCATGACAGGCCCACTCAAGAAAATAACTCCTGTGGGGCATGTATGTGATCTGTTCTTGTCGTTCTGTTCCGTCTTTAGCAACCTAGAAGAGCAATTGTCACCGCGGTGGAGAGCTGAGAGACCAGCAGGAGCAGGTGAAGGAGGACATGGAGGTGAGTCTCTTCTATAGGGAGCAGCAGGGCTGGGTGTTCTCAGAGCCAGCATCGACGCACTGAAACAGAAGCCTTTGATTGCACTGAGCAGTGATGCACTCTGACCTCCTCGCTCCCTATCGTGTATCTGCCAGTACCTGGAAACGTTTAGACAGAATCAGACAAGCTGTTATTATAGAACTCTATAGGGTGACAAATATACATATGTGGGGTTCAATTTGGGGTTTACACTGGCAATCGGACAGATTTTATATAAGTGTGTTTTGTAACAGATCTGTTGAAGACGCTGAGAAAGACTTCTAGTGGAAACATCTGTCATTGAATTTGTTCCGTTTCTTTCAGTGTTTCTATTGAAGACACTCAGAGAGACTTCTAGGCGAGTGCTCTCCACACCTTTCAGAGTGAAGCAGAAACAGCCGCCTGGGTTCGTGTGGGTCGCTGTTCTCCTCCACAGAGTCTCAGAAAAGCAGCAATCAGCACAAACCCGGGCAGATGCCTCTTCTCTCCTTTCACTCTGAAGGGTGGACACCAGCGACCCTTGTCCGATTGTCCGCCTCTCTGCGTGGGTCCGGCGGGCTGACCCCATCTCTCTTTGCTCTCCTCAGACTAAGTGCTTCATCTGCGGGATCGGGAGCGATTACTTCGACACGACTCCGCACGGCTTTGAGACCCACACGCTGGAGGAGCACAATCTGGCCAACTACATGTGAGTCTCACGCCAGCCACACACGCAGCTACGACCTGCAGCTTTGCACCGCCCTGCACAATGAACTCATTCTGCTTGATGAAGTGAAATGAAGCCTGCTGAAATAATGTTCACGTATTGAATTGCACACTGCTTTGTAGTTTTCCAGATGCTTCACAGAGACACTAACGAAAATTTGAATAGCGCGAGATTTCGAAATCTAACCTGGAATACCGCTGTACCGTTGTTTTGGCTTCCGGTAGACTTTTGCGCTATCGTTTTTTTTGTAGTTATTTTTATTACATGATATTAAATAAAAGATCTACATTATGTTCATAAATTTTTGGCCAGAGCTGTGCCTGCATTCTCATTCGAAGGCTGAACACATAGCGCTATAAAGGGGACCACTGTAGGGTTATCAGTAGTCTTATGTAATCACTAGTAGTGATAGGGTTATGTGACTCCATGTTGCAATGCATCAAAAACAAAACAGCAATCCTTATCGGAACTGGTACCTTCAAATAAATTCTTTTTAGGTCATTGTAATCTTTTCTTTCTTTCATTAAATTTTTTTTCTTTGCTTATCAGGTTCTTTCTGATGTATTTAATTAATAAGGATGACACAGAACACACAGGGCAGGTGAGTTCGGAAGCGACTGCTCTATCGCCCTTCGTCTCTCGCTCCCACTCCTTTCTGTCTTTGTCTACCCCCTCATTCCCCCCCTTCCTTTTGCCCTTCCCTCCCTCCTTCTAGAGCCCCCCCCCCTCGTTACCACCCCACTCCTCTCCGTATTCACAGTGTCACCCATGAACAGTCATGTCTGGTCCCCATGCAGGGTGTCTAGACTGTTTCTCTTCTCTTTCTCATGCTGGGCAGCAAGATCTGCTTTTCACTCTCTTCTGTCTCCCCCTCTCCTCTCCCCCTTTCTCTCCCCCATCCTCTCTACTCTCTCCTCCTTCTCTCCATTTCTCTCCCTCACTCCCCTCTGCTTTCCTTCTCTCCATTTCTCTCCCTCACTCCCCTCTCCTCTCTATCCCCCTCTCCTCCTTCTCTCCATTTCTCTCCCTCACTCCCCTCTCCTCTCTATCCCCCTCTCCTTCTCTCCATTTCTCTCCCTCACTCCCCTCTCCTCTCTGTCCCCCTCTCCTTCTCTCCATTTCTCTCCCTCACTCCCCTCTCCTCTCTATCCCCCTCTCCTTCTCTCCATTTCTCTCCCTCACTCCCCTCTACTCTCTAGCCTCTTCTCTCCTCCTCGCTCCCTTTCTTTCCCTCACTCCCCTCATCTCTATCCCCCTCTCTCCTCCTCCTTCTCTCCTTTCTCTTCCTCGCTGCCCTCACCTCTCTATCCGCCTCTCCTCCTTCTTTCTGCTTTCTCTCCCTCACTCCCCTCTACTCTCTATCCTCTTCTCTCCTCCTCGCTCCCTTTCTTTCCCTCACTCCCCTCGTCTCTATCCCCCTCTCTTCTCCTCCTCTCCTTTCTCTTCCTCTCTGCCCTCTCCTCTCTATCCTCCTCTTTTCTCCTTCTCTCCTCCTTTTTCTCCCTCAGTGCCCTTGCTGTTCTCTCACTTGCCTGTTTCTCTCTCCTCTCTTTCTCTCACTCTCCTGCTCTCCCTCTCTCTGTCTCTCAGGAGTCCTACGTGTGGAAGTTGTATCAGGAACGCTGTTGGGATTTCTTCCCGGCCGGAGATTGTTTCCGGAAGCAGTATGAGGATCTACTGGGATAAAAAAAATAATAAATACTGGGAAGGATGAAGGACGCTTGACACACGAACAAACAAACAAACAACCAAACACACACACATTGCCCTCCTACCCCACAGTGCCAGAGAATACAGAGAGAGAGAGAGAGAGAGCGCTAATACAAATTATAAATACTGATCGCCCCCCCCCCCCTCCAAAAAAAATTGGAAAACTGCATTGTTTGTTTTCCTTGCGTTACCCAAGAGAAAAAAGAAATGGTACCGTCTCTGCTAAGCCCCACTGTCATCTACGCTTGCAGGAGCACTGGGTTTAGTGGAGGAAGAACCAGTCTGTGTGATCCAGAAACCACCATGGTAAAAGCATGGTAAAGTGTAAAGCACAGAGAGATCTGGTAAAGCATAGGGAAGCATAGAGAGATCTGGTAAAGCATAGGGAAGCATTGTAAAGCACAGAGAAGTCTGGTAAAGCATAGGGAAGCATTGTAAAGCATAGAGAGGTCTGGTAAAGCATAGGGAAGCATTGTAAAGCATAGAGAGGTCTGGTAAAGCATAGGGAAGCATTGTAAAGCATAGAAAAAATGCAAGGGTTAGGAAATCTGGTAACCAAAAAAGAAAATGTTAAAAAAAAAAAAAGTCAATAAACCCAGTATAGTAAACCAGTAGATAAATAGGAAGTGATATTGTTTTGAACTATGATGTGCCTTATCTCAACAAGCCTGGTAGGTTGGCCAGGAGCTTTGATGTCATGCAGCAGAAAGCTAGGAAGCTTCAGGCTTCATTAATGTTTCTCTTGTGTTTTAATACAGTGTGTGCTTCAATCACTCCAAGTACTTCTGAGTCCTGCTTATCCAGTGCTGAGCTGTATTATCTAATCCTGCTTTCAGCTGGCTTTGAGTTTAGCTTGATTTTGTACACACGCACGCACACCTGATTGCAAACACCATGCAGCAGCAAGGGGATAATAGAAAGCTAATGTAATTATAATGATAATACTAGGGCCCCCTAAGCCTGACAGGTGCTTATGAGTTTTACTAAATTAAAAAGTTTTCTTAACTTCCATAAAGTGCTAAGTTATCGGATTTCTGCGCTGCCATCGTCGTTGTATTCTATATAGAGATATCTGACATGACCTGGGGGGGGGCAAACCCCCCCTCACTGCCTTCTCCGCTAACAAACCCCAGCTGCCAAATGAAAATTGTACGCTTGCTTTCGTGTCGCTTGTTGGAAGGTTTTTTTTGTTAGTTTTTTTTTCCTTTCTCGCTTCTTGTTGCCATCCGGGCATCTGCAAGTAAGAGTCTAAACTACTTTCTTTGTATCTTTTATTTTAATTTAATTTAATTCAGTTTTCTTTTGACTGTTTATATGAAGAGAGGAGTTTTTGAGTTGAATTTCCCTCCCCCTCAAACCTCAAGCTGGGAGTGCTTTGAATCATTGAATAGCACTGAATGAACATTATTAATGATACCATAGTGTTATCCAAGTAAACCCATGAGCGCGCATATATATATATATATATATACATACACAGCAAACAATAATTATCAAGCGCATTCAAGTCTTGAGACTGTCATTTTACAAAGATGATGAAAAAAAAACACGATGGCAGTTTATTTTAAATCAGAAGTTGATTATTGATTATTGATTATTGTGTTATTCTTTTGTTGTTCTTGTTCATTCTTTTCTTTCTCTTTTATTTATTGATCACCGACGGCAATAACTGTCCTGTTCTGTAACTGGTTTTGACTTATTGCTTCGGTCACCCATTGTCCTTGCAATAATAATAATAATAATAATAATAATAATACATTCAATTAAAGCATATGTTTTCAGGGAGTTGTATTGGTGTCGCTCGCTTCACTTCTGCAAGAAGACAAACCATGTCAGTTAGCTTCAAATAAAACCGTTTAAGCATTGCTGTAAAGAAAAAACTGTTGTGTTTTTTTTTTTGTCTTTGTCCTTTTGTTCATCTTGAACAGGACTCAGGTCACAGGGATTACAATCAGTGAGCAAGCAGTGAGTCAGCGAGCCAGTCAATCAGCCAGTGAGTCAGTCAGAGAGTCAGTCAGCCAGTTCCCGGTTGAAAAAGGAAGCTGGCTGAAGCCCACTGAATCTTCAGGTCTCCTGAGTCCTGAGGGGAAAAGCAGCTCAGCATTGCAAACTGGGAGAAATTTTATCCTAATAACAGATAAAAAGAAGTGAGTAAACTATCCTTCTAGGTGTTCATGGAACACACTTCTCTCTCCAGCGATCTCGCTCCTTCAGTCATTACAATAGCGAAACAATGATCAGCCATTGGATTGGGATTCCGACGGCTCCTGTAACTACCACGGAGCCGCGTCAAGCCAGAACCTCAGCCACGGGCCGGGCATCACGGAGCCACAGTGAGAATGACGTGTTGTAGGGGCAGTGACTGTGAGAAGGGCGTGTTGGAGGGGCAGTGAGAAGGGCGTGTCGGAGGGGCAGTGACAGTGAGAAGGGCATGTCAGAGGGGCAGTGACAGTGAGAAGGGCGTGTCGGAGGGGCAGTGACAGTGAGAAGGGCGTGTCGGAGGGGCAGTGAGAAGGGCGTGTCGGAGGGGCAGTGACAGTGAGAAGGGCGTGTCGGAGGGGCAGTGACAGTGAGAAGGGCGTGTCGGAGGGGCAGTGACAGTGAGAAGGGCGTGTCAGAGGGGCAGTGACAGTGAGAAGGGCGTGTCGGAGGGGCAGTGAGAAGGGCGTGTCGGAGGGGCAGTGACAGTGAGAAGGGCGTGTCGGAGGGGCAGTGACAGTGGGAAGGGCGTGTCAGAGGGGCAGTGACAGTGAGAAGGGCGTGTCGGAGGGGCAGTGACAGTGAGAAGGGCGTGTCGGAGGGGCAGTGACAGTGAGAAGGGCGTGTCGGAGGGGCAGTGACAGTGAGAAGGGCGTGTCGGAGGGGCAGTGACAGTGAGAAGGGCGTGTCGGAGGGGCAGTGAGAAGGGCGTGTCGGAGGGGCAGTGACAGTGAGAAGGGCTTCTTAGCATTTTAGCTGGGGTTGCTACAGGACACCACATGCACAAGGACAGTTCAGCCTTTTCAAGTCATGCTGTCAATAATCCCTGCACGAAAAATTAAGAGCGCTGCATTCCTGGCTTCTCCACACACCGCCCCTGCATTGCCACACAGCTTTTATTTATCTGACTTTTTTTAAAAGCTGTTTCCTCATGTGTTCAGTATTTCTTTTGCTGCAGTTAACCCTTAGACGTTCTTATCGCATGATGTGGGGAAAAGGTTTTTGGTTCTGTTATCGCTGGTTCCATGGCTTTCTGTGCTGACCTGTGTATTTGTGGAAGGAGTATTTCGTATTGAGGGAACACACCCTGCCCTCCACCCCCACGCCCCCCTCCAGGACAATGCTTTACAGGGTGTGCCTTCTCCCCTTGCAAGTTTCAAATAAAATATCTAAACTGCTGTGATTAGGACTGAGGGATGTTTTAGGGATAATCTTATCACAACTGTTTGAAGTTGTTTATAAGACTTTCCCAAACAAGAAAAGGTTAAAAGCTTTGTGAATTTGGGCAGCTTTGCTGAGTGCGCTTTGCCTCCCTCCCTCTCTCTCTTCTTTCCGCCCTTCTCGCTCCCTCTCTCCTCCTCTGTGCTGATAAAACTGTTTCTCGCCCTCTTGGCAAACACATTAAGCCTGGGTGTGATCTGTTTCCTGCAGCGAATTTAAAGCAGTTTGTACACCCATTATAAAAATGTAGCTTAATTAATTGGCACAGTGAGTTTTCCAGTGGTTTATACTATGCATCTACCATACTATGTTGTTTTTTTTAATGGTCAATGGTGTTTACCCTGGGTTTCTCCCCAGTTTGGAATGCCCAATTGTTATTTGTGTCCCAGTTCTCCGCTGCAACCCCCCACCTCGGGCGACTCGGGGAAACGGAGGCTGGAACACGCGTCCTCCGAAACGTGCTCCTGCCAATCGGCACTGTGGATCCACAGCGAGGCCACCAGACCCATCGTGCTGGAGAACAACACAGATCTGAATGACTCCACTGCAGACCCTTGGGGGGCGCTGGTGTGCGGTGAACCATGGATTCCCCTGCCGACCCAAGCCCTCCCTACCCGGGCGGCACTAGACCAATTGTGTGCCACCCCCTACGAACCCCCAATCATGGTCGGCAATGACATTTGAACCTGCGTCCTCACTCCACGCGGCGCGCCTTTACTGGACGCGCCACTCGGGACCCCCCTTCCCTATTCTTTACCATGCAGTCACCATACTATATTACACTTTGCCGTGCTTTTTCTGTGGGACACTTATAAGGGTTAGTTTACCATGGTTTGTTTTTAAATTTCATTATAAAGCAGACAGTTGTAATAAAGCATAGGGAAGCACTGTAAAGCACAGAGAGGTCTGGTAAAGCATAGGGAAGCATCATAAAGGACAGAGAGGTCTGGTAAATCATAGGGAAGCATTGTAAAGCACAGAGAGGTCTGGTAAAGCATAGGGAAGCATTGTAAAGCACAGAGAGGTGTGGTAAAGCATAGGGAAGCATTGTAAAGCACAGAGAGGTGTGGTAAAGCATAGGGAAGCATTGTAAAGCCCAGAGAGGTGTGGTAAAGCATAGGGAAGCATTGAAAAGCACAGAGAGGTGTCGTAAAGCATATTCAAAAAACAAACCAGGGTAAACAAACCCTTATAAACGCGTCCCACAGGAAAAGCACGGCAAAATGTAATACAGCAAAGTGAAAGAGTAGTAAAGCATATTAATAAACATGTCAAACCAGGGTCAACTAAATTCACAGTGTAATCATGAGGGGAAAACAAAAAAGCACTTTGGTCAACTTTTCTAAAGATAATAAGAGTTAAGATTTTAAAAAATAATTAAAAAAAATTAAAAAGCCTATTAAATAGCAAACAGGTTTAAAAAGGCTTTGTGCTGTAACTATAGCAACGGTACCTGCAGCAACTGGCCACATCCTCAACCAGCTAGCGACCGAGTTACGCACCCACCCCCCCTCCCGCCCCCCCGGTAGCCAGGGGCCCCTCCCAGACTCTGGGGCTATAAGAGCTGGCCCGCAGTGTTGCAGCAATGGCCACACCTCAACAAGCTTGCGCACAGAGTTAAGCACCCACCAGTTACGCGACCCTACCTCCTCCGAACCTGGCCAAGCCAGGGGCCCCTCCCAGACTCTGGGGCTATAAGAGCTGGCCCGCAGTGTGTCTGACTCACCTGTCCTGTCTTCACCTGGATTCAACATGAATTTCGTTCCTCCTCCAGGATACCAGCCCATCTACAACCCTGTGAGTACCATCGCTGAGAGAATTGTTGTGCAGGCGTCTCTCCGCCTTGAAAGCTCAAAGTCAAAATGTTTATGACACATAGATGTTTTTCATTGACATTTCTTGACATTGTTTTATATTGGGGGCATATGAGGCTATCATGCATTATTGTAAGTTTTCTGTGAAGTATCTGGAAAACTATATAAAGGGGCGGAGTGCAGTTTAATATATTAACAACATTATTCAGCAGGTTTCATTCGACTTTATGAAGCAAAATTAGTTCATTCTATATAGAGGGGGGGGGGTGCAAAACTCTGGAGCAGAGCTGTATGTTTGAAGCTGTTCTTCCCTCCTCCCCTCCCCTCTCCACAGACCGTTCCATACATCGGACCCATCTATGGCAATCTGCGACCCGGAATGTCTGTGTATATCCACGGAGAAATCCCGCACGAAATCACCAGGTAAAAAAACACAAACCAATCAGAAAAGCAACCCCCCACCCCCCCCAAAAAACCCCTCTTATCTTTATTTCCTATTATTGTTTCTGATGTGCAATATTGACTTATCGGGCAGCTGAATCCATTAGCGCTGATAACGTTATCTTGCCTTCTCACTTAATATCTTTGAACTTTGAGTTGTTGTTGACACCTTCGTCACAGTTTACCAAAGGTGCATGCTGGTTGAGCACGTGTGTCGACCAAATCCGTTCGTTAATGTGTTGATTTCAAAACAAGAACAGCTGCCCTTCCCTCGCCTTTACAATCGAGTGCCAGTCAACGGCGATCAACTTCCGCCTGTGCGACTGTTTTAAAAGTTTCGTTCTCCGAAGATAAAGACATCCAGTCTGCGTTAACGGTGATGCAGTGACGTTCCGCTCTCATCCTCTACGTCCCCCCCCCCCCCCCCCCTTAAAGGACACACCAGTCTGCGTTAACGGTGCTTGCAGTGCGTTCCGACTCACCTCTACGGCCCCCCCCCCCCCCCCCCAGGTTTCAAGTGAACCTGCAGTGCGGAAACTACGAGGGCTGTGATGTGGCCCTTCACTTCAACCCGCGCTTCGACGGCTGGGACAAGGTGGTATTCAACGCCTTCCAGAACGGGAGCTGGGAGAGGGAGGAGAAGAAGAGAGAGATGCCATTCAGGAAGGGGGAGACCTTCGAGCTGATCATCATCGTGAACCAGGAGGGGTACCAGGTGAGGGGAGAGGGGAGAGGAGAGACAGGGGAGATAGGGGAGACAGGGGAGAGGAGACGGGAGATGAGAGAGGGGAGAGGGGAGACGGGAGAGGAGAGAGGGGAGACAGGAGAGGAGAGAGGGGAGACGGGAGATGGGAGAGGAGAGAGGGGAGACAGGGGAGAGGAGAGAGGGGAGACGGGAGAGGAAAGATGGGAGACGGGAGAGGAGAAACAGGGGAGACAGGGAAGGGGAGTTAGGGGAGCGAGGAGACAAGGGATAGCGGAGAGAGGGGAGACAGGGAAGGGGAGATAGGGTAGCGAGGGGAGAGGGGTGAGAGGAGAGACAGGGCAGAGGGGGGAGAGGAGAGGGGAGATAGGGGAGACAGCATGGAGAGGGGGAGAAGGGAGAGGGGAGTCAGGGGAGGGAGAGATTTGAGCTGCCAGGTAATGAGTGAGAGGAGGCGGTGGAGCTGCCCCTGTTAACCCCTCCCTGTCCTCTCCTCAGATCAATGTGAATGGACGGGAGTTCCACCTGTTCCAGCACCGCATGCCCTGCGAGCGAGTCGACACGCTGGAGATCGGGGGTGACGTCATCATCCAGACCCTCAACGTCATCGGGGGGGCCGTGGTGAGTCACACATCATCCAGATCCTCAACGTCATCGGGGGGGCCGTGGTGAGTCACACATCATCCAGACCCTCAACGTCATCGGGGGAGCCGCGATGAGTCACACGGCAGGGGAGCAGGGAAATCACGGACCCGCTCAGATAAAAACACAGCATTCCACAACTTAACTATTGCATTAACTATGAACTGTGTTATTAGTGTAGCTAGCTAGATAGACAGACAGACAGACAGACATAGAAAGATGGATAGGTAGATAGATAGATAAGTAGATAGGTAGATAGACAGACAGACAGACATAGAAAGATGGATAGGTAGACAGATAGATAGATAGATAGGTAGACAGACAGACAGACAGACAGACAGATAGATAGATAGATAGATAGATAGATAGATAGATAGATAGATAGACAGACAGACAGACAGACAGACAGACAGACAGACATATATAGATAGACAGACAGACAGACAGACAGACAGAGATAGACAGACAGACAGACAGACAGACAGACAGACAGACAGACAGACAGATAGATAGATAGATAGATAGATAGATAGATAGATAGATAGATAGACAGACAGATATTTTAGGTTCATGTTCTCTTGTGTTTTCCTCTCAGCTTCAAGGTGGTATGCCAGGTTATGGAGGAGGATTCATGCCGGTGAGTTTGGACTGATCCTTTGGGTCACCGCGGTGCAGTACTGACTGGTGCCTTTGAGAACAATGCTTACTATAATAACTCATTATTATGATAATAATAACAATAATATTTATTTTACAAAGCACCTTTCATGACAAGTCATCACAAAGTGCTGTACATAAGAACACAAATCAAAACAGCCAATGAAAAAATAGCAAACGTTAAATCCATTAACAAAACCAAGCCAATTTAAACAAAGGTGAGATTTAAAAATGCCCACGAATTCAGAGTCACTGAGACTTTGGTTCACTCTCTGCGTCACTTGCCTCTCCCACTTCATTCCTGTGTTCTAACTGTTTTCTATGTGCTGTAATTCTCCTGTATGTCTCTCTGTTTGATCCATTTCTGGTTTCGCTATGAGTTTAGTATTAAGACACACCTGAGCTTGTTAGCTAGACACGCTGGGGCTGATCAAGCTGGTAGTAAAACCTGGACTGGATCACACTGCTATGCAATAGGAGTCTTAGTCTCATCCCTGGACATTCTAGCAAACACGACTTGAAATGTATTACTTGCCAAAATGTCTGTATTTATGAAAGATTGTATGAAAGGGGGTGTTTCAGTGTGCTGTAATTTTAACACCTGTGTCTCTTTCGTGTTTCTCTCGAAGCAACAAGGTGGAGGGATGCCAGTATATGGGGGACCGGTGAGTATCACACAGGAAACACGCCCTACACACACACTGCCCTCTGCTGGTGGGGGAGGTACTGCAGGGAGGGTTAAAACCAGACGTATAGTCATCACATACACACACATTGACAAAGACACACACAGACACACACACACACACACACACATTGACAAAGACACACACACACATTGACAAAGACACACACAGACACACACCCACTGACAAAGAAACACACACACACACACACATTGACAAAGACACACACAGACACACACACACACACACACACATTGACAAAGACACACACACACACACACATTGACAAAGACACACACAGACACACACACACACACCCACTGACAAAGACACACACACACACACACACACACACACACACACACACACACACACACACACACAAACCGGTAAGGCTTTAGGATGGATTGTAATTTGTTTTCATGTATTTCTGCAGGGAGGGATGGAGGGATATCCAGGAGGGAATCTACCAGTGAGTCAATCAATCAACCAATCAACCAATCAATCAATCAATCAACCAACCAATTAATCAACCAACCAATCAATCAATTCCTTTATTTAAAAAGGAGTGAAAAAAACCCCAAAACAGCTGATGTCGCAAAAGTCTATCGGAAGCCATACTAGCAGCACGGTGCTTCTTGTTAGATTTCCAAATTTCACATTTTTTTCAGTTTCTTTTTTTCCTTTAACTGAAAACTGTGTAATTCGTCATGTTAATTTGTCAGAGCGACACTACAGTAGCTGACTTGTTTGTTGAAATTGAGCACGAAGCCACAACAAGGACTTCATTTCTAAACATCCTGTGTGTGTTACATATTTATGTATTTATGTATTAATGTATTTCATTTGTTTTTCGTTTCAGATCATGGGAGGGCCAGCTGTCTATAACCCAGTAAGTAGACTAAACACCCTCTCTGTTACTGCTAGTATTTGAGGCTGTAATCCTATTAATAGTGTGTGCGAGCCTATGAACAACTTCGAGGACATCAAACATGCTGACCTAGAATGCTTTATTATATATGGAGAGCTGTAATCGACCGAACACACAAACATTGTAAAGCTGGAGAAATGCATTTTAACAAACATTCATCATAAAGCTGAAGCATGTTTTTTTAATTTATGTTTTCCTTTGTGGTGTTGTCCCTAAATAAGTGTCCACCCCAGCCTCGCTGACAGCTAGAAATCTTGAGTTTGTTTAGAATTCTGACTGGGTGATGATGTCACTGCCCTGGCCTGTAATTCATTAACGGTCAGTGACATCATAGCCTCGTTCCACACAATCGCGTATTTTTTATAGAATTATATACACCAAGTTAAGACCAGAACCGGCACGTGTAAACAGGTATATGTACATACAAAACTAATAACAAAAGTAGTTTTTTTATTAAGAACGAAAGTAGCATGTGTTAGCTCTTGCATGTGTCACTCGGTACAGCACTGAACCCAAACGCAGCTGCTCGAAATGTTTCTGCCGAGGCACTGTGGCTAACTTCAAGATGAAATCTGTCCTACTGGTATTTTCCCTGGCTAGTATACCTGACTTTTGTGGCTAGTATACATGCATAGAATATTGTAAAGACCCCTGGTGTTGAGGCTCAAAGCAGGAGACGGAGATGGGATGCAGGTGCTAACAAAACGACTTTATTAATTAAACAGCGTTCGTGTTTTGGGTCAGGACCACACCACAAAAACAATTATTAATTCCTCCTGTCTGTATCTTAAAAACTCACTTCCTTTCTGTCTCGCTCACTCTATTCCACACACAGGCTTTGGCTCTATCATTCCCCTCACACACAGAGAAGAGAACGGGCCACTACTCTCATGGGGGGGGGGGGCGTCTAGGTAACATGGCTCACACCCCACACTACCGAAACTAGTGGTATGGTCCCTCCCCGGAAAAATATACATATATATATGCATAATGATAAATTTAGGATTTCATGGAAAACTGTACTTCTCCAGGTTGTTCCCTACTTCAATATGATCCCAGGAGGTCTGACTTCCAAGAGGACTATAATTATTCGAGGGATGGTCCTGCCAGGAGGCAACAGGTAAGAATGCCGAACACACGGGCGCTCGAAACAGGAGTCTGGGGACGAGAGAGGGCACGGAGAGTCGGCACCACAGTGCAAGTCTCTCTGCAGTCGGTCTAGATAGAAGCGATTCAGCACGCATTGGTTGAATGTTGCTTTGATATTCAGTCTCCTTTTTGAGACCGTTCAGCTAATGCCATGTACGTGTTTAGTTTAGCTCTTAAAGGTTAATTTACTATGTTTCTTTTTTATTTTAAATATGCTTTACCAGACCGTTCTCTGCTTTACAATGCTTCCCTATGCTTTACCAGACCTTTCTGTGCTTTACAATGCTTCCCTATGCTTTACCAGACCTCTCTGTGCTTTACAATGCTTCTCTATGCTTTACCAGACCTCTCTGTGCTTTACAATGCTTCCCTATGCTTTACCAGACCTCTCTGTGCTTTACAATGCTTCCCTATGCTTTACCAGACCTCTCTGTGCTTTACAATGCTTCCCTATGCTTTTCCAGACCTCTCTGTGCTTTACAATGCTTCCCTATGCTTTACCACACCTCTCTGTGCTTTACAATGCTTGCCTATGCTTTACCAGACCTCTCTGTGCTTTACAATGCTTCCCTATGCTTTACCACACCTCTCTGTGCTTTACAATGCTTCCCTATGCTTTACCAGACCTCTCTGTGCTTTACAATGCTTCCCTATGCTTTACCACACCTCTCTGTGCTTTACAATGCTTCCCTATGCTTTACCAGACCTCTCTGTGCTTTACAATGCTTGCCTATGCTTTACCACACCTCTCTGTGCTTTACAATGCTTCCCTATGCTTTACCACACCTCTCTGTGCTTTACAATGCTTGCCTATGCTGTATTAAAGAAGGAAGACCTCTGGGTCTCTATGCTGACGGTCTCTCCTGGCTGCAGGTTCAATATTAACTTCATGGTGGGCTACTCGCGTGACATCGTGTTCCATCTGAACCCGCGGATCTCGGAGAACATCGTTGTGCGGAACAGCTTCATCGGGGGCAGCTGGGGGCAGGAGGAGAGGGAGCTCGAGTTTAACCCCTTCCAGGCAGGACAGTACTTTGATGTGAGTACAGCAACCTCTCTGTTCATCCATTACTACGAGACGATAGAAACACAGTGCGCTCAACGACAAGCATTTCCGCTGGCAGCCTTTCGCAGCGCCTTCAACAGGAACACCAAAAAGAAACTTCAGAAATGCTTGGGATTTTGAATTTATTGAGTTTCTTGTATTGTTTCTATTGGGGGACACTGAGAAAGACTTCTAGTGGGAAGCATGTGTCAGTGGATTTGCAAGGTACTTTTAGTGTTTGTATTACAGAGTGGACACGGTGAAGCTCACCTCTCTCTCTCTCTCTCTCTCTCTCTCTCTCTCTCTCAGATCTCAGTCCGCTGTGTTTGTATTACAGAGTGGACACAGTGAAGCTCACCTCTCTCTCTCTCTCTCTCTCTCTCTCAGATCTCAGTCCGCTGTGTTTGTATTACAGAGTGGACACGGTGAAGCTCACCTCTCTCTCTCTCTCTCTCTCAGATCTCAGTCCACTGTGTTTGTATTAGAGAGTGGACACGGTGAAGCTCACCTCTCTCTCTCTCTCTCTCGCTGTGTCTCTCAGATCTCAGTCCGCTGCATTTGAATTGTAGAGTGAACACGGTGAAGCTCACCTCTCTCTCTCTCTCGCTCTGTCTCTCAGATCTCAGTTCGCTGTGGTAACCAGCGTTTCAAGGTGTTTGTGAACGGTCAGCACCTGTGCAACTTCAACCACAGGTTCATGGAGTTCCAGCAGGTGGACACCATCGAGGTGCAAGGAGACGTGCAGCTGTCCTACGTCCAGTTTTAATAACCCCAGTCCCCAGGCCTCCCATCTCTGACCCTCCCCTTAGAAAAGTTTCCCACAGTAAAAGCACAGCAAAGTGTACTACAGCCCAGTGAAAGCATAGGCAAGCATTGTAAAGAACAGAGAGGTCTGGTAAAGCATAGGGAAGCATTGTATTATGTTGGGGATATAGAGGATATTATGTGGATTCCAGTGTAAGCAACCCAAGCACTGATCAAAACCACAGCCCTCAAAATAACAGAAGCGCTCCGTGAAGAATAATCTGCACAGCGCCACCTTGCGTTCCGTTTGGGCTTCTCTCCAAATGTGTGCCCCCCCCCCCCCCAAAGAGATGGGAGTTCTTTTAAAAGATGTTTAAATAAAATCTGCCCCAATTTAAATAAAAATACAGTCCTCCATGCAATCTGTCAAAATGCCAGTGTGTGTGTGCGTCTGTTTCTCTGTCCGTTTATTTGAGTTTGCTTGGCGCGGGAGAGATGTTGGGTAAAAGAAATGCAAACATTTGTATTTTTCAGGTTTTTTGAAAAGCTTTATTCAAAAGAAGTTTTCGTGTATTTACATATATATATATATATATATATTACACACACACACACACAACAAAGGTGCACACCCTGAGTGTTACATATGCATGCAGCAGACAAACACTGACACACACGCGTGCGCTTATAAACAAACACCCTGTCCACACACACACACACACACTTCTGTTCACAATTCATAAAGCGTGGAAAACAACTACAGTCAACAACAATAAAGAAGTATATTCTCTTCTGTGATCAGATATACAAATTGCAAGAACAAAAAAAAATAAATGCATTAGTTTGCAAAGGCACTTGAAAAGTTACTAATTAGAAAGGCTCTAGATCTTAAAGGCACAGCACCTCTTTGTTTTAATCTACTGGTTAATCCCAGTCTGAGAAAAAAAATCTGCGTACCTATTTCAAGCACAAAGCTAACTGGGTAACCCTTTACATGAAGTGTCTCTCATTACTGTGTATTTATATAGTAGCTACTTAGTAAATACATGTGTGCTCACACATGACTACAATGTTATCAAGCATAGTTACAGTGTACTTAGATGTGAACATTAGAAACCTAACCCTTAACATTGTAGTGATAGTAAAAGATCTACTATGAAAATACACAGCAATTACAAGACAATGTAAAGTGTTACTGCTACCTGGCTATTACCTTGTGATGCGACATTCATATTCATATATATATTATTTAAACATTTATACATTTGAAGAAAAAAAACATTAACACTGTGCTTTTAATCATTCGTTTTTTTCTTTTAAATTGTTAAGCTCAAGAGAGACAAAAGAAAAAAAAAAAGGCGCTTTGCAAGCTTCCTAGGCTCATGTATCGTGTGTCTGGCAGTGATAAAGCGAATAATTCTCCGGCCGCAGGCACAGAAAGATGAGCCAGCCTAAAGCTGAACTGCATGCTTTCGAACACATGAAACCTTCTCTTAGAGCCTGTGACAGGGTGAGGAGTGAAGTTCGGCCTCCAGACAGATGGAGGCGCTACTGAGACTAACTTTTGTGCCCTCCTCAAGATGGAACTGACCTTACGGCTCGAGAGATGGCCATCTTAATAAGGGCAGCCACACCTCAATCCTCATCACCTGATTAAAAACAATAAAAAAAAAAAACTTTTGGCCACGACTCTTGCAGAAATTTCTATGGTTCTGATGTGTTGTTTTATTTATTTATTTAAGTACCTTTATTCCAAAAAAACCCTCAGGCTTTATATGACTGGAAAAGTCTGAAAACCCTGAATTTTGTTTCAAAAGTATTTGTACTGGCAAACTGGCGGTCTGTACTGGGAGCCTGTAAAGGGAACTGTACTGGTTTTCTGGGACATTACTGATAAGTGGGTGTGAACTGTAGGGATGGAATTACGAATCCTACTGCACAGCAGTGTCACCCAGTCCAGGTTTTACTACCAGCTTGATCAGCCCCAGTGTGTCTAGGCAACAAGCTCGGGTGCGTCTTGCTATTAAACTCCTAGTAAAAACAGAGAATGGATCAAACTGCTATGCAATGGGAGTCTTGTTTCAATCCCTGCTACTGGGAGACTGGATAGGGGACTGTACTCATTTTTCAGTGGGATTGTACTGGGGAGCTGCGAGAGTCTGCACTGTGGTTTTTTCCCCTCATGGAAATGCACAGATTCCTACCGACGTTCTCATCGTGTGTCTCGGTGATCGTGAAGGACAGGAGTATTGGTCAGCTGGTCAGTACCAGTATATTGTCAAAACAGTTCTCTCCTGTGCAGCGAAGACATTGAGAAAGACTTCCAGTCAAAACGTTTGTCCTTGACTTTGCTGAGCTTGTTTTTAGAGTCAATGGTCAGTCCCAGATACCTGTCTGTCGTTGAAGTTGCTGGTTTAGTAATCAGTCTCATATTGTCTCAGTTCTCTCCCAGTGACTGTGGAAGGAAAGCAGTGAAGTTACTGGTCTGGTCAGTCCCAGTTCTTTGTCCCCCCAGCGACTGAGAAAAGGGTGGCAGTGAAGACACCGAGAAGGACTTCTCGTGGACACGTCTGTCATTTAATCTACAAAAGTTCTTTTTAGTATTTCAAAAAGCAGAGGACTTCTACTGGTCTAACGATCAGTCCCACATTCCTCGATCAATTCTCTCCCAGCGATTACAAAAGCCGAGAGGTTATGTGTGTGGTGGTCAGTCCCAGTAGATCAGTGCTCCTCAAAGGATAAAGCAGTTGTCGGGTTATCGCACAATCCCCTCCAACACCAGTTCAGGCTCCACAGCTCCCAGCTCAGTGCCCGTCACTGCCATGGGGCTTTGGGTTTGCAGCTGCCTGGTGTGTGGCCTCCCAGCGGAGGTGTGGAAGGAGGTGGCTGGGGGCCCTCCTCTGCCCCTTCCCCCTCCTCTCTCAGCTCCAGGCTCTCCCTAGACTCTGCCCTCAGCATCCTGGTGCTCTCCTGCTGGGCCGGGCACAGCACATACCTCCCCGACCTGTGGTGCACATCAACGGCGGTGACGCAGGAGCCTCCCTTGAGAGGGGGGCCCAGGAGGGAGAAGGGGGGCCCCTTGAGGCAGTCGGAGGGGTCTTGGCCCCCCACGGCCCCCAGCTCCGGGGCCCCGTCCCTCCCCCGGCCCTGAGGCCCCCCCATGGGCTCCTCCATGTTCACGTACAGGATCTCCTCTCCTTCCTGGAGACTGGGGAGCTCCTCCAGGGCTTTCTCGAGCTCGCAGCGCAGCGACTCAAACCTGGGCCGCTCCTTGGGGCTCAGCAGCCAGCAGGAGAACATCAAGGTGTAGCTGCAAGGGCAGATTGAGACATCATTTAAAATGAGATATATATATATGAACATCAATTAGATCTTCTATTTAACATCCTGTAAATCAAAGAAAGTACAAAAAGATTTCGCAAAAAAGTCTACCAGAAACCACAATAGCAGTGCAGTAGTATTTCATGTTAGATTTCGAAATGTCACATCTTTCAATTGTTGTTAGTTTAGTTTTCCCTGTTAAGTATACGGAAAAGCTTTATGAAGCAGCAGTGTAATTCTACAGGGAGATGCTGAGCGTTTGCCCGGAGCTGCAGCTGAAGGGAGAGGTGACCTACATGGAGTCCAGGCAATCTGGCGGCTGCTTCAGTCGGTTCCCTTGCCGTAGGTAGTCGTAGATCTCACTGTTCTCAACGCCTGGGTAGGGGGTCTGACCCCGGGTAGAAATCTCCCACATCGTCACCCCGAACGACCACTGAGAGAGAGGGAGAGCGTGGGAGAGAGGTTGAGAATGTGAAAGAGAGGGAGGGGGAGAGAGACAGGAGGAGGGAGTAGGGAGTATGTGAGAAGAGGGAGAAACGAGAGAAAGGGGGAGGGAGAGAGAGGGAGGAAGAGTGTAAAACTCACGTGTGAGAACAGATAGAAACTAGAGAGAAAAGGAGAGATGAGTTTGGAAGTGACGTGCGAGACAAAACACAGAGAGAGAGAGAGCTGGTGTTTTACAGGCTGTGTGCGACACACAGACAGCTGGGCACCCCTCTACACAGCAGACAGAAGGTAAAGTAGTAAACTGGGTTTTGTTCTTGTCAAAGTCTCGGCTCGCGCCCCCGGATCTCGGGCTGGTTCTACGGGACACCCCCGGAGCCCAGTCCGAACTCACCACGTCGCTCTTGCTCGTATAGACCCGGTCGGCCAGGCTCTCGATGGCAATCCACTTCACCGGCATCTTGGAGATCCGTCCCTGCCGGTAGTAATCCCCATTGTAGATCTTCTTAGAGAGCCCGAAGTCAGCCACGCACACCGTCATGTTCTCATTCAACCTGCAGGGGGAGGCGCTGAGTCAGACAGGAGCCAACACTGCCTTATAAAAAAGTGTCTCACAGTAAAAGCACAGTAGATTACCAAAGCACAGTGAAAGCATGATACAGCATAGACAAGCATTGTAAAGCACAGAGAGGTCTGGTAAAGCATAGGGAAGCATTGTAAAGCACAGAGAGGTCTGGTAAAGCATAGGGAAGCATTGTAAAGCACAGAGAGGTCTGGTAAAGCATAGGGAAGCATTGTAAAGCATAGAGAGGTATGGTAAAGCATATTAAAACAGATGCAGCAATTCTAAACACAAATAATGATTCTTTTTTATTATTTAAATCAAACTCTTGGATGGCTTTCATGACATATTTTTTTGTTTCATATCACCCATTGTTTTTATTGGGGGGGAGCGTGCGTGCGTTTTTGTGTGTGTGTGTGTGTGTGCATGCATGCATGCGTGTGTATATGTGCGCGGGTCACTCACATGCAGTTCCGAGCAGCCAGGTCACGGTGAATAAAGTTCTTGTTGCTCAGATACTCCATCCCTCGAGCGATGTCCGTCATGAACTTCACAAGCATTGGCACAGGCAGGTACTGAGGGGAGAAGGGAGGGAGGACAGCAGCAAAGTCAGACTGACACACACACACACAGCTCTAGTGACCACGCTGCCTCAGATCAGCACAGCAACAGAAATCTCCCTAGAACGTATGAAGCAGGATTTCACACGGGGGTCAGCTTTAACCATGACCCTGGATGAAGCACACTGAACCGCTGCTTGCCTCAGTACAAGACTTCTATAGACAGCCCTCTGTATACAGCATCATCCCAAATAGAATGTCCCCTATATACAGTATGCTACTCACCCCAGATCCTATAGACCGCCCCATATATACTCCCAGCTCCTATATACAGTCTCCTATGGCTTGCTTCCTTAAAACTCCAGTTCCTATTTCCCTTATAACCCAGCCCCTATAGTCAGCCCCCTCTACACCCTGCCCCTATAGCAAGTCCCGATACGCACCACAGGGCTGTCCCCGAGCCGGGAGTAGAGCAGGTAGCTGTGCAGGTCTCCGTGCTTCATGAAGGGCAGGATCACCACCGGGGAGGGGTACCCCTCACTCTCCACACTCTGCAGACACACGCCTGGGGGGAGAGGGATGAGAGAGGGGAGAGAGAGAGGGAGAGGGAGGAGAGGAGAGGGGAGAGGAGAGATGGGATAGAGAGAAGGGTGAGAGATGGGAGAGAAGAGGGGGAGAGAGGGTGATGTGAGAGAGGAGAGGGGGAGGGAGGAGAGGAGAGGGGAGAGAGGTGGAATACAATAATGAGCTTGTATAGCTGGTACTAGAAATAAAACCAAAATGTACCCAGAGCTTAAACAGAACTGAGAGACAGAGACACATAGACAGACAGAGACAGAGACAGACAGTGACACAGACAGAGAGAGAGACAGCGACACAGACAGCAGTTCTGCTTCCTCACAGTCAGTCTAAAAAATATATATCTTTCCTCTCAATAGGAAACACAAAAAAACACACATATAGCTCTACATTTTTTTTTTTTTTTTTTTTTTTTTTTTAAACATATTCTCATTTTGTTGATCATTAATGAACATTTCTGCACTGCGGGTGTTTGCTGAGTGATTGAAAAGGAGGCATTTTGTTTTTTTAATTGAAAGCGATGGTCTCGGAGTCGAATGGGTCACAGTTCAAGTATATTTTCCTCTAGAGGAATTATCACTTTGTGACATCACTACTGTGGCATAAATGGCTTTTTTTCGAATGCCTCAGGATGAAATATAACCTTCATCCATGTATACACACATTTATATATATGTATATAAATATATATATATATATATCAGATATATAATATTATTATATAATATATATATATATATATACACACACACACACACACACACACACACACACACACATACATCACGTGACATGATATTGAATAGCTATAAAAGCCCTTATCGATGCAGTTATGCAATTTTTCAAACAAATTCTGTTAATTCCAATATTTCTGCTTCTTACTAGCAATTTGCAATGATGCAAAAATGTTGTTACATCATCCCCCCCCCCTCCCTATTCTGGGAAGCAGTGATGTAAGAGGGGGGGTTCCACTCTTGGACTTCGTTCCCAGTCTCAATTCCCTATTTCAATTTAACCCAGCTCTGTATTACAAAGAGAAGTCTGTCTGTCTCCTTTATCAGAATTATTACCCTTGACTTTGCTTAGCCATGCCTGTCTGTAGCCTCATCACTACTACAGGTGTTTGTCTGCTCATGACAGAGCATGTAGTGGGTTCTGAAAAATACAGAGCTGCCCACGCGTTGCTACAACTGTTTAAATGACCTGCTGTCGTTTTTCTTTTCACCGTTAAAATCCTGATAACTTTTTACACTTGTGACGTTAAAGTCTGTTTCAGAGCTCTTTTGAAAATGTCTGCTCTAGTGCTCTTGGTTTGAGATCCGTCCTCTAAAATCACTGCAGGAAAAGGGATTTTCTGGCTTTTCTGTTCTGTTCCACATCACGGATCGTTATCGCTAACAATGCAGGCGATAATCCCGACGCTCTCAGTGCTCTAGAGCGGCCATTCTCATGCCTATACATGCTCTAACATGCACAGTTCAACTCTCTAATGAGATTCCTGACAAATTCCACAAGGGACATCTTCAAATTCAGCTTTACCACACTGTGCTGTGCTTTTACCAGGGGGATACCAAAGCAGTCAACTTTGAGAAGGGGCTGGTTCATTATCTTCTCTGTGCTTCACTTTGAGAAGGGGACTGGTTCATTTTCTTCTCTGTGCTTTACTACACTTTGAGAAGGGGCTGGTTCATTATCCTCTCTGTGCTTCACTTTGAGAAGGGGCTAGTTCATTATCTTCTCTGAACACACACTTGGACACACAGCTGTAGAATGAAGGGTCACCCTCACCGATCAGTCTCATGACGTTGCTATGATCAAACTCCTTCATGCAGGCAGCTTCCCGAAGAAAATCCTCCATCTCACTGTGTGTGCAGATAGCTACTGCAGAGAGAGGGACAAAGTGAGACACTAACATCACACACTCACTACTGCAGAGAGAGACAAAGCGAGACACTAACATCACACACTCACTACTGCAGAGAGAGACAAAGCGAGACACTAACATCACACACTCACTACTGCAGAGAGAGACAAAGCGAGACAATAACATCACACACTCACTACTGCAGAGAGAGACAAAGCGAGACAATAACATCACACACTCACTACTGCAGAGAGAGACAAAGCGAGACACTAACATCACACACTCACTACTGCAGAGAGAGACAAAGCGAGACACTAACATCACACACTCACTACTGCAGAGAGAGACAAAGCGAGACACTAACATCACACACTCACTACTGCAGAGAGAGACAAAGTGAGAGACAGCGAGAGAGAGAGACATCACACACCTAATAAACTACACATGGTGCAAGTATATATATATATATATATATATATATATATATATAGGTGATGCTAAACTTTTGGCCACAGCTGTAAAGAGACACAGAGAGACAGAGACACACAGAGAGACAGAGACACTACAGCAGTGCTGATGCTTCCTCACTTTTCATGGTCTTCACGGCAACTTTGAGGACGTAGTCCTCCTGACTGAGCTGCCCTTCCATCACAGAGCCAAACTCTCCTAAAAAAAGAACGACAGAAACTATGAACACACTCTTGAAACAAGGGCGAGGGAGGGAGCGTGCAGTACCTTCTCCCAGAGTCTCTGCTGGTGTGAGTTTCAGAGGGAGGGAGGGAGCGTGCAGTACCTTCTCCCAGAGTCTCTGCTGGTGTGAGTTTCAGAGGGAGGGAGGGAGCATGCAGTACCTTCTCCCAGAGTCTCTGCTGGTGTGAGTTTCAGAGGGAGGGAGGGAGCGTGCAGTACCTTCTCCCAGAGTCTCTGCTGGTGTGAGTTTCAGAGGGAGGGAGGGAGCGTGCAGTACCTTCTCCCAGAGTCTCTGCTGGGTGGGTACTTGTGAAGAGAGGGAGGGAGGGAGCGAGTTGCAAGTACCTTGGAGGGGAGGGATGGGATGGAGAGTGTCACATACTTACTCCAGAGTCTCTGCTGTGTGTGAGGTTTCAGAGAGAGGGAGGGAGTCTGAGGAGACGGGAGAGTTGCAGTACATTCTCAAGAGTCTCTGTGGTGAGTTTCAGGAGGGAGGGAGGGACGGAGGGAGCGTGCAGTACCTTCTCCCAGAGTCTCTGCTGGTGTGAGTTTCAGAGGGATGGAGGGAGGGAGGGATGGAGGGAGCGTGCAGTACCTTCTCTTTGAGGTCATCGCTGATGCCCAGAGTGTTCACTGCAGCAGCCAGGACGAGACAGGGAGGAGAACACAGTGTTAGCACTGAATACACTGTCACATTACAAAGAGCTGGGTTTTTACTGTGGGAAACTTTTACAAGGGTTAGTACTGAAAATGTTCCCAATGGAAATGTTACAATATACGAAATGGTCTGGGGACGAAGGACACAAGGTGGTTTTAGTTTACAAGGTACCAGACCTCTCTGTGCTTTACAATGTTTCCCTATGCTTTACCAGACCTCTCTGTGCTTTACAATGCTTCCATATGCTTTACCAGACCTCTCTGTGCTTTACAATGTTTCCCTATGCTTTACCAGACCTCTCTGTGCTTTACAATGCTTCCCTATGCTTTACCAGACAATCCATTTCCTAGTTTTAAAAGCTGATCAGAAGCGAATTTTCCACTTCTCTGTAGAGAGGCTGTAAACTGACAGCGAAATCAGTGAAAATTCAAAAAAAAAAAAAAAAAAAAAAAAATAGAATAATTTTAAAAAGTCTAAAACATTTAAAATCCAGCTGAATTGTCATTGCCTGTGTGATTGGAGCAGTTGAATTGTCATTGCCTGTGTGATTGGAGCAGTTGAATTGTCATTGCCTGTGTGATTGGAGCAGTTGAATTGTCATTGCCTGTGTGATTGGAGCAGTTGAATTGTCATTGCCTGTGTGATTGGAGCAGTTGAATTGTCATTGCCTGTGTGATTGGAGCAGTTGAATTGTCATTGCCTGTGTGATTGGAGCAGTTGAATTGTCATTGCCTGTGTGATTGGAGCAGTTGAATTGTCATTGCCTGTGTGATTGGAGCAGTTGAATTGTCATTGCCTGTGTGATTGGAGCAGTTGAATTGTCATTGCCTGTGTACTTGGATCTGCACCAGCATTGCTGAGCCTCAAACCCTCTCATTATTTCTTTTCCTCCAGCTGAGTGACATCAGCAGGAACGCAGACCTCTCTTAAATCTGAGTCGCATTTTCCACAGAGCCACGGCCAACAAAAACAAAGAAAAACTCAGCTCAGCTGCAGTGAAAGAGAGAGAGATAAGAGAGATGGGGAGAGAAGAGGATAGAGGGAAAAGGAGAGAGGGAAGAGAGATAAGGAGAGGAGAGAGATGGGAGAGGAGAGAAGGGAGAGAGGGAACAGGGATGGGGAGAGAAGAAACAGATAGGAGAGGGAAGAGAGAAGGGAGAGAGAAACAAGAAGAGGGAAGGAAGGAGAGCAAGAAAACCTCACCCTTTACAGTTCCACACTGAGGGGTAGATGTTCCTGCTGCTGACCCCATGAAACTCACAAGCACCCAACAGAAATACAGACTCGGCATCTCACCACAGGCTCTAGAGGTTGCAGTACTACACGATAGCCTCCAGAGGGAGACAGTAACGCATGTAGCCGTCTGGAGGGATCCGAGTGTTTCCAGCTGTAGGAGTTCATTCTGGAACAGCGTTCTCCGAGTGGGGGTGTGTGTGTTTCTAAAAATCTGATACGGCATTGTGTCTGCCTCCATAATAACCCTATGACCTTACTTTCTTAGAAAATTTACTTAGTAAAAAAAAAAAAAAAAAGATCTTCCAACAAAAACATGCTATCCCTCTTCCCTCATAATGCCTGGTAATGTTTTATTTCCAAACCAACCACTGCATGAAACTAAAAGCAACAAAGCCTCTCTCCATCTAATGAGTTGTAATTAACATGCAGGATTGTTACAGCTTGTCTGTAAAGGGGGGGGGGTATGGGTGACCTGCCAGAATCCTTGTGATGTGCAAACGGGGGGGGTGGGTCTCAATGTGGGTCGGCATGGCAACCCTCGTCTTAAAGCAGTGTGAATGAAGAGTCTATCCATTCAGCTGGTTTGGAACCAAGCTAAAAACGTAACGGAGTTCAAATCAAGCCTTCATACAAATAAATAAATAAATAAATAAATAAATAAATAAATAAATAATCATTTTTAAAAAATGTACAGCCTGTATCGCCGACAGTAATAATGACTGTCTGACTGTACACAATTACAATGCAAGACTTTTTTTCAGTTATATATAAAAATAATACACAATTGTATCAGAAAACACGGTCCGGTTTAGGTTTGCTCTTCCGGTTATATCGTGCAAAACGAGGTATCCCTGCGAAGATGTACTGGGGTTCCCCCTAGTGACAGCACAGAGAAGTGCGCGGAGGCAAGTCTGGACCGCTCTGCCAGCGGTACTCACGCGTGGCTTCTGTGGTTCTGCGGCTGTAGGAACGCCGCGCTCGGTAGCGCACCACCAGCTCCCCTCTCTCCGTCATCGGCTCGAACGCTTCCCTGAGAACAGAGACGGGACACAGGGAGTCAGGAGACAGTCTTAGGACAGTTTAATTCATGAAGGACGTGGTCAATTCAAATCACTTCTACATGCAATGCAATTCTATTCAATTCAGGTAATTTCTACATGCAATGTAATTCATTCAAATAATTTCTATATGCAATGTAATTCAATTCAATTAATTCGAATTATTTCTATATGCAATGTAATTCATCACATCTCTCTGTGCTTTACAATGCTTTCACTGCATCACACCGAGCTGTTACTGTGGTTGATGTTTACGAGGGGTGCAGGGTCTGGATTTTAGGACTCACTTGTATTGCGCCTCTTTCTTGTGGAGTCGGGCAATGTACACGGCGACCATGACCGTGCAGGCGATCGCCACGGAAACAGCCATGACAACGTACCACCAGTGCCAGGAGAACTCACCCGGGGATACTGGCAACCCTGTGACATGAGAGAGTGATAGAGAGAGTGTGAGAGAGAGGAGGAAGGGATTGAAGTACAAGAGAGAATGATAGAAGTTATGAGATTGAAAGAAATATTAGATAGAGATAGACAGACAGACACATGTCATAGACAGACAGACAGAGATAGACACACACACACAACCTTGGCCAAACATTTCACATCACCTAGAATTATAGGATTTAAAAAAAAAAAAAAACTGCATGAGCATAATTTAGATCTTTTATTTAACATTGTGTAACCAAAGAAACGTACAAAATGATAACGTCCTTCGGAGGACTTCGGGAATCGTCACGTCATGCAGCAAAGTACATGTCCTGTCAGATTTCGAAATGTCACCTTTTATAATTGTCAGTTTTTTGTTAAGTAACTGGAAAACTCCAAAGCAGTGTGCAATTCAGTATGTTAACGTGACATCAATCAGCAGTTTTCTTTCGACTTCATGAAGCAAAATGAGTTCATTCTATAGAGGGATGATAAGATTATGACCACAGCTGTACATATATTATATATATATATATATATATATATTTACACACACAAATAAATAAGTAAAGACACTATATATAGATGAAAAGTAGGCAACTGTATTTAGTTTTTTCCCTTTCAAGCTTTTGGCTTCAGTAAAACTTCAAAGAATGTATTCACCATCTTGTAAACATCAGCTAAACTCAGTTTACAAGCAGGCAAACATCATTACAGAGCACTCGACAAAATAATGACTCAGAAAAACAGATTCACAGAAAGAGATCCTGCACCTCATTACAGAGTCGGCCCAGTCAGAGAGAGAGAGAAGGGGAGAGAGAGAGAGAGAGAGAGAGAGAGGGGAGAGAGCGAGAGAAAGGGGAGAGAGCGAGAGAGCTTGAATTAGCAACTGAAACCCCTTTATCATGTCTCTGTGTGTCTGTGTGTTCTGTTATGTCAGTGTGTGTGTGTTCTTATATCTCTATGTGTGTGGGCAGATTTATACCTATCTTATGAGGATACAGGAGTCCCTTAACACATTAAACAGTCTATTATTTTTTTAAAACAAATTAAAACAGTGGCCAAATTTGTTTGTTGTCGACTTTCACCCTGGAGTTAGGCATAGTAATTAAAAAATATAGTGAGAGTCAACGCAAAGTCCCCACAAACACTATACCCAAACGTACGTATGAGTGACTTTAGTGCTGCAGGTTCATTTATAAAAAGATGTTTCAGAAACCTCGATTCTCCCTCGCTGATGTGTTTCATAATGCCAGCTTATTGTGCTGCTGAACTGCAGAAGTGAAGCAGCACAGAAACATAGTAGTGACCTGGTTATACTTTGTAGTGAAGAGCCATCATCTATCTATAGAAAGAAAGAAAGAAAGAAAGAAAGGAGGGAGGCTTAGGGGGCTCTTACCGCCAGACTGTAGCTCCCCCATCTCTGCTTGAACAAAAAAAGAGAGAGAGAACAGTTGTCTGTGATTTCATTGTCTGACGCCTGGTCGCTTTTATTACAGGAAGCTTGTACGAGGGTGACGGTATTCGACCATTTTTTCAGTCTCTCCGAATGGCGCCCACTCACATGGCTGGAGGGAGGAGGAGGCCCTGGCGGTGGGTGCCCAGTGCCCTCCTGCGGACTCCCGCCCACGGGGTCCGCACACACCCGCACAGAGAGGCCTCCCTCGTGTGGGGAGAGGGCGTGTCTCTCCGGGAAGGCCCTTCACCAGCCGCGCCCCTGTCATCTCAGTGAGGCGTTAGCAAATGGTACACAGTAGGAGTTAGAGGCAGTCGGGAAAGTGAGAGAGGGAGAGAGAGAGCGTGCGAGAGGAGTGACTCTACCGGAGACCCCAGATGAGGAGCTATCTCTAAGAGAGGAGTGAGGGGGAGAGAGAGAGAAAGGAGGAGGAGAGAGAGCGAGAGAGAGAGGAATGAGGAGTAGAGAGTGAGAGGATTGAGGGAGAGAGGGAGATGGCAGAGGAGAAGGGAGAGCGAGAGGGAGAGAGGCGCTCTCACAGTCAGCAACTCACCTCTCCTGGTTCCTGGCTCCAATAGGCCAGCCGATATCCTCTCAGAATTCCGTTCAACCGGCCCACTGGCTCCTCCCACTTCACCAGAGCGAGGCTGCCGTTGAACTCCACGCTGACATTGGCGGGAGCGAAACTCGGGCATACTTGGGTGCGACTGTAACCGCCCTCGCTTGAGCGTGAACAAACTTAACATGAGCGAGCACGAGAGAGAGAGAGAGAGAGAGAGAGAGAGAGACACGAAGGCTCAGTTGAAAGAATTTGAATACTGAGCTTGTGTCGCGATGCGCACTAATCTGCAGGAATCTTTGTACATTTCACAAACAGATTGAGATTTCCGTCAGAAGGGAGTGCAAAAGCGGACAACGTTTTCGCTGGTAGAAATGAAAGATAATACCCCCCCCCCCCCCCCCCCCCCCCCCCCCCTTCTCTTTCTCGTGTGTTCCAGCTAGCGACGATGACATCAGGAAGTGTTTGGGCTTCAACTGTTTCCACATGCGTCTGATCCAACGAACCTCGCCCCTTCATCTCCACTCAAGCAAACCCTCTTCTGATTATTCCAACAGAGAGAGAGAGAGAGAGAGAGAGAGAGAGAGAGAGAGATAGAGAGAGAGAGAGAGACCTTCTGCCTTAGAGGAGTTTCAAGTCGTCTGGACCGGTTAAACAGACGAGGTTCTGTTCACCAGACGCCCCGAGAAAACTGTCCAAGTCAAGTGCGCTTTACACTAGGAGGACCGTAGCGATATTCCTTGGCAATCCCCAACCCCACCCCCCCCCCCACACCCCCCCCCCAGCCATACACGCATACACGGGTATCCGCTTGGAAAAAACTTGAGAACTCTGGCTAGGATCTGGGAATATAAAATACATATATATTAAATTTGAAGCTCCCCTGAGTTCCCGTTCCCACAGAGAGCTTGCGTATTTGTCTGCTTGTTTATTTGGAGAGGGCTGGGGGATTGGAAAGACAGTCTAACTGAGTCAGGGGGCAGGAGGCAGTTAAACTGAGGCTTTTATCAAAGGAACACATAACATTCAGGGTAGATTCTTTTTTTTGTTGTTTTTCTTCAAATGTATTTCTAACATGTATTTGTAATAGGAGTAACCCGACACTAAGAAACCGAGATTCAGGATGAATGAAGAATCGACTTGTATTGGATCGGCACGGAGCTCAGATCCGGCATCTTTTTGTCTAACAGGCGAGAATTGAACATATTTCTTTATACAATAAAAAAAAAAAAAGAGTCTTTCTTCTTCCATGAACTGAACGACGAAAACTTACTGAAAACTATATATTTTAGGATGCAATGTCTGCAAGTTAGAAAATGACTGGGGTATTTTTGCACCCCAAAAGCAGATCAGACGTCCTGCTGCTGTTCAAACCTTAGCTTCCAACATGGCGAGGCAAAGTTCAACATGCAACTAGAGGGCAAATTATCAGCTAGAGGGCAAATTCTCTCTGCATTTTATTTCTTCCAAACGTGCAGAAAAGACACACCTCCTTCCAGCGTTGCCATGGTCACCCAGTCTGTCCAATCCGAGACCCCCTCGCTGCTGAGGCAGGACAGACGGACGCGGTACTCCGTGAACGGAACCAGGCCCGGGATCACGTGACGCGGGGGCGGGGCCTTGATGTTCTGATTGTAGATCACGTGACCTGCCGATAGCTCGGAGGCCTGTGGCAGGAGAAAAAGAGGAAGGGGGCTGTGAGCATTTGAACAGAGTGTCTTCTGGATCACAGCCAGCCCTCATCTCCCAGCAAAGCAGAAAAAATAAAAAGACAGTGTTGTTTCACTTCTGTTTTTGGTTCGTGAGTCACGTTTTCCAGAGGTGGAAGTCAGAGTTAGCAATGAATAACAGCACATGCAGAATGAATCTTTAACAGCATGACTTCTCAGCCAGACTTTAACTCTCACTTGTCTCTCAGCAGCATTGTGTGAATCAAAGTGTCCAAACTACAAGTGGGGAGATTGTTGCAGGGGGGTCAGGTTATTGGTTACACCCTGGTGTACATAGGTCTATGAAAACGCTATACAAAGTGAGTCTAATCTACAAAAATATAAAGAGATTAGTTTAGATGTGACATTTCAGGAACAAGTAACCCTTTAAGACACCAGGGATGGTAAAGAGACTCCTGTTGAAACGGACAAACAGTAAAAAATTCTGACTCTGTGTGTGTGTGTGTGTGTGTGTGTGTGTGTGTGTGGTGTGTGTGTGTGTGTGTGTGTGTGCCCATTGTGTCCTATGTGGACCTATAGAGGTGTGATCCCCAATAACCAAGCTTTGTTAAGAGAGAGGAGAGGAGAGAGAGAGGAGAGAGACAGTGGAAAAATATCAATCAGTTTTGGACAGAGGTATGGGGTTCAAGCATTTAACAACACAGTTTCAAACACACACACAGAAAAAATCGTTGTTCATCTAAAACCCACCGGAAATTAGAGGAAAAATCTTTTGTAGCAAAAGTTTTGGTTTTGTGGAGGAGGAAAAAAAAGAAGAAAGATACTTTCAATGCTTCCCTGTGCTTTACCCGACCTCTCTGTGCTTTACAATGCTTCCCTATGCTTTACCAGACCTCTCTGTGCTTTACAATGCTTCCCTATGCTTTACCAGACCTCTCTGTGCTTTACAATGCTTCCCTATGCTTTACCAGACCTCTGTGCTTTACAATGCTTCCCTATGCTTTACTAGACCTCTCTGTGCTTTACAATGCTTCCCTATGCTTTACCAGACCTCTCTGTGCTTTACAATGCTTGCCTATTCTTTACAATGATTTCATTGAGCTTCAACACGCTTTGCTGTGCTTATACTGTGGTAGACTTGTGTAAGGAGAGGTGACTGCAGCGTGCCTGAAAGTTTAGAAGCACAGTGACTCACGACCTTCAGGAAACAAAGACGTCCCATAACACTGACCAGAGCAGCGCGACTCACAAATCTGGCATTTTGTTTTTCATAAGAAACCGAACAGAGAGAACAGAGATGTTTGATGAATGAGATCATGATGCATGAAGGGCTGGGTGTTCAGTACCAAAGGGATTGCTCATTTCCGAGGTAAAACGCTTTTAAAACCCCTTGTAAAAGTTCCCAACAGTAAAAGCACATCAAAGTGTAACACAGCACAGGGAAGCAATGTAAAGCACAGAGAGGTCTGGTAAAGCATAGGCAAGCATTGTAAAGCACAGAGAGGTCTGGTAAAGCATAGGGAAGCATTGTAAAGCACAGAGAGGTCTGGTAAAGCATAGGGAAGCATTGTAAAGCACAGAGAGGTCTGGTAAAGCATAGGGAAGCATTGTAAAGCACAGAGAGGTCTGGTAAAGAATAGGGAGGCATTGTAAAGCACAGAGAGGTCTGGTAAAGCATAGGGAAGCATTGTAAAGAGAAAAAATGCAAGTAGTATTTTTTGAGTAGATGATTTTTGCAGATATTATGCAAGGACTTTTATTTAAAAAATATTCTCCAAATTTTTTTTTTTTTTTTTAAATGACAGTTTTTTTTTTTTTTAACCTTTCAAAAAAAAAAAAAAGCATTTTGCAGCAGTGAATTAGAATAGCAGGCAGGCTTGTGAAGGGTTAAACCCGAGGCCCAGCTTCCCCATAGGAAGACACCACTCGAAACACCAAGGTGTGCTACTCCAGACCATCTATCCTCTCCGTTCCTATTTTTTGCTCTACAGACTGGGAGACGTACTGGAGAGTGCTTGAGGAAAAAACCAGAGGAACAGAGAAACAGAAAGAAATGGAGAAACAGAGCCAGAGAAAGAGAGAGCGAAAAAGATAGAGAACGAGAGAAAGAGAAACAGAGAGAGAACGAGGGATTCATAAGGGATGGAGGGAGAAAGAGAAACAGACACACACACACACACACACACACAGAGGCCGGTCGCTGTTGTGCCCCGCTACACTGAGAGCTGTGCTGAAGGATGCCCTACCTGTATGGAGTACACAGTAATGGGGTACACCCCTCCGAATCCAGGCTCCCACGAGATCTCCAGTGACTGGTTGGTTCTTGAGTGTAGCTTGAGTTTCTGAGGTTTGTCTGGGATAACTTCCAGACATAAAAAATAAGAACAATCAAAAACACACGCAAATTTCAGGTTTTACCCTGTGCTCATCCCACGGTTATACTCTGCATTTACTATAGGTTACCCTGGTCTACCATGTATATTAATATACTTTACCAGACCCCTCTGTGCTTTACAATGCTTTACCAGACCTCTCTATGCTTTACAATGCTTCCCAAAGCTTTATTACACTTTGCTGTACTTTTACAGAGACACCTTCATAAGGGTAAGATTGCCTTTCCTTCCCTGTGTGCCCCTTGAATTCTGGGGAGCCCCTAGCTTGGCAGAGCAAGAAGTTAGGGACCCTACCTGTGACTGTGCCCGTCGTGGACGTAGCCACCCCTTTCCTGTTGTGAGCTTCACACGAGAACGAACTGCTCCTGTTGAGCCCTGTCAGACAGGCAGACAGACAGACAACAGGACAGGACGAAAGACAGCAAGTCACTCTCTCAATATTAAAGCAGTCTTCAGTTCAGTTCAGGAACCCTGTTCACAAAACCCTAAGGACTGTTTTTTAAGAACTGCTTTATTAAAGAATGTGAATTCATGGAGTTTCTTTTGTGTTTCTATTGGAGACTTTGAGAAAGATTTCCAGTGGAAAAGCCTATCACTGAATATATGACGTTTGTTTTAAGTATGTTTAAATAACACAACGGAAACTGAAACCACAGAAGTTCCTCTAACTGAACAAGTGCTGTTACTGTTTAAGTTCAATATTTTTTTTTGAAAAGAAACCCAGCTTTTCTTTCTTCCTGAAGTTTGGAATTGAAAGCAGATGGCTCAGGATGCAAGCCTGCTGACGAAGGGGACAGGATGTTATTTTTTTTAAAGCTGAATCTAACCCTTAGTCCTCCTTTTTAGAATCCTTATTCATAAGGATTTGTATTGTTTATTTACAGGCGCTGAAGGGGGAGGGTGGGGGGTACTGTACTGTACACACATGCTTATGAAATATCACAAACTTTTGCAAAACTTTTGGGCATTATAAAAGGAAGGTGGGTTTTTTTGTTTTCCTGTAAAAGCTCTTGAATAATAAAACTTTAAACCCTCTCTAAAACACACACACTACTATAGTATATCATATATATATATAGTGCCACCGAGATATATATAATATAGTTATATAAATTAACAAATCTGACTGCTTGATTTCAGTAACAACAAAAGCATCATCCTTTATCAAAAACCGTCCTCCAATTAAAAATCTTTTAAAAAAAAGTATTAATTTCAAGAGTTCTGATTCACAGTGATGTTTTTGCCAGTTACTGTAACATTTAAATTATTATGATTATTTTATACATCCCGACATTATGTATGAATATAGATATGATTATATTGTTTTGATGAGTATTATTTTGTCCTTCATTAATAATGTTTAATACAGCCCGCCCTCTGAAATGTCTTTATAATATACAGCATTAGACCCTGATATTGATGAGACCCAGCCCTCTGAAATGTCTTTATAATATACAGCACTAGACCATGATATTGATGAGATCCAGCCCTCTGAAATGTCTTTATAATATACAGCACTAGACACTGATATTGATGAGATCCAGCCCTCTGAAATGTCTTTATAATATACAGCACTAGACCCTGATATTGATGAGATCCAGCCCTCTGAAATGTCTTTATAATATACAGCACTAGACCCTGATATTGATGAGACACAGCCCTCTGAAATGTCTTTATAATATACAGCACTAGACCCTGATATTGATGAGATCCAGCCCTCTGAAATGTCTTTATAATACACAGCACTAGACCCTGATATTGATGAGATCCAGCCCTCTGAAATGATGAAGACTATACACTAATTGGTCTGGACTCGAGATAATTAGAGTTCCTGTGATCTGGGGACTATAACTACTCTCGAGTCACGAGACTTTACATGTTTAATATTATATGATCAGTGAATCTGCGGACCTATAACTATCTTGGTCGGGAGACTTTATCATATTAGACCATGATATTGATGAGATCCAGCCCTCTGAAATGTCTTTATAATATACAGCACCAGACCCTGATATCGATGAGATCCAGCCCTCTGAAATGTCTTTGTAATATACAGCACTAAACCCTGAGATTGATGAGACACAGCCCTCTGAAATGTCTTTATAATATACAGCACTAGACCTGGATATTGATGAGATCCAGTTGAGATCCTCTCTTATATGGCCGATTGATCTGAATATAGAGCTACAGGTCCCGAAGATCACTGATATGTCGATTTCTAGACCATACTGAGGCCCGGGAGACTGATCACCGCATTTATAATAATACTTCGTCAATCTGGATGTTAACTTACTATTCCCCCTGTGAGATCCATGCCCTATATGTCGTGCTTGGACTACCTACTCAGACAGTGTCGGGAGAATTTAGCAAGTATAAATGTGGTAGAGCTATGAACTCAGTGGACTATGGATCTTTTGATGAGGCCACAGTCCCTCTGAATGTCTTTCTCCCGATCTCTATAACTGATGGAATGGGCGTCTTACAGATTGGAGGACTGTCGTTACCTCTCCTGAGTGAGAGCGCGTTTGAGGTCACCCTGTCAGGGCGAGTCCGCAGGGTCACACAACTGTTTCGGAGAATGTGCGGGCTGTGGGGGTGGTTGGGGGGCCCCCCGGGGAGACAGCCAGCGCCAGATCAGTTTCACATGGCTCCGACAGTGGCTGTGTCGACGCTCGGCAGTCCAATGAGTGATAGGTGTTTGTTCACCAGCCACCACTGGAAATCAGGTGGCTCTCGGATAGCCCTGGGCACCCTAGATTTGGGAAGAATCCAGCCCTATGTCTGTCGCGCTTTCAAGTTTGCTATCTGCGCCATTCGATATGACCCCGTTCTGGGAGATCAGCCCCCCATCTGTGAGAGTCCAGCCCTCTGAAATGTCTGTGTAATATACAGCACGTATGACCCTGATATTGATGAGATCCATCCCTCTGAAATGTCTTTATAATATACAGCACTAGACCCTGATATTGATGAGATCCAGCCCTCTGAAATGTCTTTATAATATACAGCACTAGACCCTGATATTGATGAGATCCAGCCCTCTGAAATGTCTTTATAATATACAGCACTAGACCCTGATATTGATGAGACACAGCCCTCTGAAATGTCTTTATAATATACAGCACTAGACCCTGATATTGATGAGACCCAGCCCTCTGAAATGTCTTTATAATATACAGCACTAGACCCTGATATTGATGAGATCCAGCCCTCTGAAATGTCTTTATAATATACAGCACTAGACCCTGATATTGATGAGACACAGCCCTCTGAAATGTCTTTATAATATACAGCACTAGACCCTGATATTGATGAGATCCAGCCCTCTGAAATGTCTTTATAATATACAGCACTAGACCCTGATATTGATGAGACACAGCCCTCTTTATAATACACAGCACTAGACCATGATATTGATGAGACACAGCACCTCTGAAAAGTCTTTATAATATACAGCACTAGACCCTGATATTGATGAGATCCAGCCCTCTGAAATGTCTTTATAATATACAGCAGTAGACCCTGATATTGATGAGATCCAGCCCTCTGAAATGTCTTTATAATATACAGCACTAGACCCTGATATTGATGAGACCCAGCCCTCTGAAATGTCTTTATAATATACAGCAGTAGACCCTGATATTGATGAGATCCAGCCCTGTGAAATGTCTTTATAATATACAGCACTAGACCCTGATTATATACACTCTAAACCACAGCAAGAAGTATAGCCAAGCTAGTTATTTGTCGTGCCTTCATCACTGCAGCACACTTTTATAAAGGAGACTGCAACTGAGAATTTCTAAGAATGCTTTTCCAAAACTTCCGCCAGGACTTTTTTTCCCTGACCGGACCCCTATTCCCACTGCTTCTCTGTGCCGCGGGCAGACTAAACAGAACAGCCCAATGAGAGGGGCGCTGTTCACCTCTTCATCTGCAGCCAGTCACTTCCCTATATGGAATACTGCAGCACAACACTTCCATACTGAGGGCTTGCGGAACTACACTGTTTTAAGGTAAATGGGAGTCTGTTGCACACATGGAGGCAACTGTAATCCTTTAAACAGAGAGGATAGTTCGGAGCCTTATAAAAAAGTGACCCCTGTATTTTTGCAGTTCTCCCACTGTATGTTTATCATAGTTTACCCTGGTTTGCTGTGTTACTATAAATGCTTTACCAGACCTCTCTGTGCTTTACAATGCTTCCCTATGCTTTACCAGACCTCTCTGTGCTTTACAATGCTTCCCTATGCTTTACCAGACCTCTCTGTGCTTTACAATGCTTTCACTGTGCTTTATTACACTTTGCTGTGCTTTTAAAAGGGGAATCTTTTAGAGCAATTGCCACTGGCCTTCATGTCTCTGATAACATTTAAATATTTAAACCCAATTCTTGGGTGTCTGAATCACAGGAGAGTCCTGCTGGGGGTCCCTACCTTCCAGCTCCAGGTAGCCCTCTTCAGAGAGGAGCTCTCCCTCCTCCTCTGTCAGGGCACAGCGGTACCCCCCCATGTCAGACAGTTGGACAGATGAGATCCTGGGAAGGAGAGGAAAGCAATGAACAACAACAAGAGAACAAACTTTCCTATGCACAGCACAGTGTAATAAAACACAGTGAAAGCATGGTAAAGCATAGGGAAGCATGGTAAAGCACAGAGATGTCTGGTAAAGCATAGGGAAGCATTGTAAAGCACAGAGAGGTCTGGCAATGCATAGGGAAGCATTGTAAAGCACAGAGAGGTCTGGTAAAGCATAGGGAAGCATTGTAAAGCACAGAGAGGTCTGGTAAAGCATAGGGAAGCATTGTAAAGCACAGAGAGGTCTGGTAAAGCACATTGTAAAGCACAGAGACGTCTGGTAAAGCATAGGGAAGCATTGTAAAGCACAGAGAGGTCTGGTAATGAAAGGGCAAGCATTGTAAAACATAGAGAGGCCTGGTAAAGTATAGGGAATAATTGTAAAGCACAGAAAGGTATGGTAAAGCATAGCGAAGCATTGTAAAGCACAGAGAGGTGTGGTAAAGCATAGGGAAGCATTGTAAAGCACAGAGAGGTCTGGTAAAGCATAGGGAAGCATTGTAAAGCACAGAGAGGTCTGGTAAAGCATAGGGAAGCATTGTAAAGCACAGAGAGGTCTGGTAAAGCATACGGAAGCATTGTAAAAACATACTGAACTTGTTTGCCAAACACTTCTTGTTGAAAAACGTGGTTCTTTGTCTCACATTCTCGGTCGAAACTTCAAGAGCTCGCTGAACTGGACAGATTTCTCTTTTCGGGGCTGGCAGCACCGCAGCTCGCTGACTGACATTATCTTCTCCTCCTCCTCCCCCAGGTGCAGGGTCAACTGGTTGGTGTCGGACATTTCCAGGGGCTCCCCGTCTCTCGTCCAGATGATCTCTGGGGGCTCCCCGAAACCCCGGATCCCGCAGCGCAGTCTCACGGGCTTCCCCAGAGACGAGGTCACATTCCCAGGGCTCTCCACGAACTGCCAGCCTGCGGGACACCAACCGAGGGGGGCTCCTTAACACAGCCGATAGGCACTGACCTCAACAAACTCATTTTTTAATTGTTTACGTTTCCTCCCGTCGTCAAATATCAGTACTTTTGTACAGTTTTTAGCTCCTCGCCATGGGAGAAGGGAGCAGAACTCTCCCACACTCCCCCTCTCACAGCGAGGGGTGGGGCACGGAGGGAGAGGGCTGCATTTCTGAAATGACTGCTCTGTTTCTCACGCTGTGGCCCCCAGCTAACCCATCCTAGCCCCCTTTTTTGATGTCAAATCCATACTGAAAGGGTAGGGCTTCAAATCCCATTCAACGTCTTTCTTTATTGAGTTTTGATTGTTTCACTGCTGGCTGGCTGGATGAACTTGCTTTTTTACTGACAAAAACAAATAGTCTGATTTTTAATTCGTTGGATTCACTGTTTCTTAGTTTCAGTGGAAACCTTTGTAACCAAGTCTGTTCTGTTTTCTTTCAGTCTTTTTAAAAGAGAGCGTTTCCGTTGAGGACACCGAGAAACACTTCTAGTGGAAACGCTTGTCGCTGAATCTATCTCACCTCTTAGGGCCTCCGGGAGTATGGAGTGTTTAACCACGCTGGTGTCTCAATGTCTGTTATTTTTTTTGTAATTAAATATATTAAGGTACTTTTAGCACTTCTAAAGACAATAACACTTTGAAAGAAAATAGCATTTTGAAAGCCTGACGTTATTATTCCCTTGCAAACGGCATTCAGACACACCCTGTGAGATTGTCAACACCAGACTGGAGCAAAAAAGCATGACTCCCCTCCCAGACCCCTATTTTGCTCCGTCTATCGCCCTCTCCCCTTCCCTTCACTCTCTCTCTCTCTCTCTCCTCCCCCCATCCTTTCTCACAGAAGGTTTTTCAATTGTCTGTTATAACTGAAGATACCTTTGTGTGCCGGGACTCGGGGGGGGGGGGGGGGGGGGGGGGGGGGGGTAACCCGCGAAAGGAGAACGAACTTGAAAGCGGGGTCATGAACCAAACACGCAGGCTTTATTATGTTTGAAAATACGAACGGAAACACAGACTATCTCTCTCTCTCTCTCTCGCTCTCTCTCTCAGAAAGCGCCCAGACTGATCAACTCAATACACTTTCTTTGAGAAAGAATGTCAGCAGATCAGAGTTTGTGTTCCCACTGATTTATAACATATTATAATGATTTATTATTATTATTATTATTATTATTATTATTATTATTATTATTATTATTGTATTAGCAGCACAGAGAGGTCTGGTAAAGCATAGGGAAGCACTGTAAAGCACAGAGAGGTCTGGTAAAGCACAGGGAAGCATTGTAAAGCACAGAGAGATCTGGTAAAGCATAGGGAAGCATTGTAAAGCACAGAGAGGTCTGGTAAAGCACAGGGAAGCATTGCAAAGCACAGAGAGGTCTGGTAAAGCATAGCACAGGGAAGCATTGTAAAGCACAGAGAGGCATGGTAAAGCACAGAGAGGTCTGGTAAAGCATAGGCAAGCATTGTAAAGCACAGAGAGGTCTGGTAAAGCATAGGGAAGCATTGTAAAGCACAGAGAGGTCTGGTAAAGCATAGGGAAGCATTGTAAAGCACAGAGAGGTCTGGTAAAGCACAGGGAAGCATTGTAAAGCACAGAGAGGTCTGGTAAAGCATAGGGGAGCAATGCACAGAGAGGTCTGCTAAAGCATTTTCTCTCTAGGAAAAATGAACCCAAACACCACACAATGAACCATAGACTATTCAGAATAATCCAACTCGCTCGTTCTGCTTGTAGGCTACTACAAAGAAAATATAGGTGTTTTTGTTTTTCATTGGTAAAGAAGACACATATTAAATGGACATAATAATAATAATATAAATAATAATAATAATAATAATGAACTGCATTCTCCACTTACTAGAACTACTGCCTTTGCTTAATAATTAAATCAACAATACTTCAAAAGGTTTCAGATTAATGTCTTTTAACACCTAACAGAAGTTCTTGCAACAGAACACTTAATCAATACACAGGAATTATCTCAGAAATGCGGTAACTATAGATTATATATTAACCGCTACATTTACATAAAGCCAATGCGTATTTCCGTGACGGTATTCGCTCGTTTCTCACAAACTTGCAGTAAATTGTCTAGCAGATGCGTCCCGACTAGGCTCGTGTAACTGAGTTGCTTTTTCAAAGAAGGAACGAGATTCAATGTGCATTGCATTCTGCACACTGTGCAGTTTACCGTTCAAACCCCGGTGTTTCCAAACACACAGCGCTTACCTTTTTGGGCGAGAGTTTTTCCCAAAACAAAGGTGCAGGTAAGCAAAACGGTCAGGGCGAGGTATCCCACGTTTCTTCCCATGTTAGATAACTTTTCTTTTTTTTTTTTTTTTTTAATCGTTTTCCAGAATTGAAAACTACGTTCTGTTGTTATTCTTTTTTTATTTATTTATTTGAAGTCGATAAAGAAAACTTAAATCAAAAGTTTATAGTTTTCAAAGACACCTTTTTTCTCAATTTAAAAAAAAAAAAAATATATAATTTTATATTTTTTTAAAAAAAAAGTCGTTTTACTCTTTTTTGGCGGCAGCAAAAAAGCGCGTCGTCTTCAACTTTCTAAAACTTCAATTTTTTTTTTTTCAAAACTGTTTCCAACAGTCTCGCTGTTCTGGTGCAGGGTTGTCTTGTATCCCGTAGCTTCAAGACAACGTACCATCATCCAAATTGGGGGCGGGTGCTGTCCATGGTAGGCGAGGTTTAACCCCGCCACAACCACTCACTCTTTTAAAATGAGTGTTTTTTTTTTTTTTTTTACACACGGGGGTGGCAATTATACCACCCCAAGTGTACTTCCATTCTCTCCCTCCCTCTCGCTATCGCGGAATGCACGGAGTTAATAAGATTATTTAAAGAGACAGGCGCCCAGCACAATTACAATACAATCGCAGCAGTTCAATACCGTTTGTATAAATTTAAAGCAATACTGTCGCTCAAGGTGTGTGTGTGTGTGTGTGTGTGTGTGTGTGTGTGTGGTGTGTGTGTGTGTGTGTGTGTGTGTGTGTGTGTGTGTGTGTGTGTGTGTGTGTGTACCAAAACATCCACCACCACAACCGTGTGTGTGTGTGTGTGTGTGTGTGTGTGTGTGTCCGTCCGTCCGTCCGTCCGTCCAGTGGTTAAAGAAACGGGCTTGTAACCAGGAGGTCCTCTGTTCAAATCTGTTCAAATCCCAGCTTAGCCACTGACTCCCTGTGTGTGACTTCACCTCTTTGTTCTAGTAAAGACTGTTGCTGTATAGATCTGCCACTATTTAAATATGATTAAAGTACAGTGCAGTGTAATAGAGCATAGTGAAAGCGTGGTGAAGGTAAAGCATAGGGAAGCATTGTAAAGCACAGAGAGGTCTGGTAAAGCATAGGGAAGCATTGTAAAGCACAGAGAGGTCTGGTAAAGCATAGGGAAGCATTGTAAAGCACAGAGAGGTCTGGTAAAGCATAGGGAAGCATTGTAAAGCACAGAGAGGTCTGGTAAAGCATAGGGAAGCATTGTAAAGCACAGAGAGGTCTGGTAAAGCATAGGGAAGCATTGTAAAACAAAGCACAGAGAGGTCTGGTAAAGCATAGGGAAGCATTGTAAAGCACAGAGAGGTATGGTAAAGCATAGGGAAGCATTGTAAAGCACAGAGAGGTCTGGTAAAGCATAGGGAAGCATTGTAAAGCACAGAGAGGTCTGGTAAAGCATAGGGAAGCATTGTAAAGCACAGAGAGGTCTGGTAAAGCATAGGGAAGCATTGTAAAGCACAGAGAGGTCTGGTAAAGTATAGGGAAGCATTGTAAAGCACAGAGGGGTCTGGTAAAGCATAGGCCAGTAAATCATAGTAAACAAACCCTTATAAAAGTTTCCCGTTGTGAAAGCCCAGCAAAGTGTATTAGGCAAGCTCTGTAAAGTCCACGATGAATGGAAAACTATATTCAAAAGCATGGTAAACCATGAACCATGGAAAATGCATAGCAGAGGGGTGCAGGGGACTACAAGATGTACTGTAACTTCCCTCAGACATCTCGCTGCACGTAGCGTCACTCTGCCTGGGGTGTCTCTGGGGAGCCCCGGCTGACACAGAGTTTGACAGGCTGTCAGTGAGTTGTGATCAGACCAGAGCAGTCCTTCTCCCTGCTGGTCTACACAAGGCTGCTCTGACAGGCTCAAGGACCATCGCTGCAGTTCCCATGTAGCATTCCAGCTCTGTGTGTGTTTGAGAAGATTTTAAATGGTCCCCATTGTGCTTCTGGCTCTCTTTTCTTCTCATTAATGGGCTGAGCAGCCAAGCCAGTTGCAGAGACTAATTACACATCAATACACAAGGGGATCAGGAGAGACTCATCAAGACTTTAGAAATCCAACACAAGGGTGCGTGTGTGTCTTGCACAGAACTTGTATATTCCACACACTCATTTTTCCTGTGAAGCTTAACCCTTTCATGCATGACATGTTGCATGCATGACATTGACTATAGCTGGTTTTGGATGCATAGTAAATATATTTTTAATTGAAACTGTACTCAATTTTTTCCCATTGCTTTAAATGAGGGAATACATGGCATCCAGCTCATATGAGGTCATCATGCATTTGCGTATATATGAAGACTAGAAGAGAGACTTTTTAAACTAGCAAGCAGACCAGCGTTTGGGCTCTAGTGCCTTCATCAGTGTTACTGAAACTAAACTGAGTCAAGCAGACCAGCTGTAGTACCTTCATCTAGAAAACTAGAAAGGGTTTGAATGCGTTCTGTTGGTGGAAAAACTCACTGGACAGGATTGTGGATGAAAGGCGGGGAGTCACGCTGAGCGATTCCTCAGGAATGCATCACCTGTGCAGGAATGCTACCCCCTGTCAGACGATTAACACTGATGAGTTTGTAATTGCATCAATATCAGAGTCTTCTTGGGGGTTAAGTGGCATTGTGATTTTGTGAATCCCTTAGGCATTACATTGAAGTATAACATTGAAGGATGCATTTTCTCTTAACTAGGATCTTGACACTTGAAAGTGTTAAGCTGCTTTCTGCAGGACACTTAATCTCATGGGACACTTTAATGAACTCCAAGTGTTTTATGCAAGTGTTCATTGAGTTAAGTCAGCTGAGAGGGGTGGAGTCAGGTGCATGCGGTGAGTCAGAGAGAAGGCACCGTGCAGCTAACAGCACTCACCCGCAACCATTGACTCACTGACTCACTGACACACAGGCTGACTCACACTCACTCGCACTCACACACACACACACACACACACATGAGAGGGGAGAGGGAGAGAATAAGGGGGAGGGAGAGAGAATGAACAAGGAAGGGTTGGGAGAGCTCAGGGCAGCTCTAGTAATCTTTGTGTGTTCCTCTCTCTCACACTGCAGATAACTTGTAACCCCCTTATCTCCTCTCTTAGCCTGACTCCTCACTGGCCCCCTTGTTTCAGACATGCTTCTGAGAGACAGGGTGTCTGCGCACAGTCCCAAGCAACTGGGGCCCCCTCCCTCTCCCCATTACACCCTGCTTCTGAGCTGGGGACCCCCACCCAGTGAATCCATGGAAACGCAAGCGTGATTATGAATCATTAGCGCAGCCTCGCTCCAGTAAGTGTGTTGCATTCTGTGTGAAACGACAGAGAGGGAAAGGAGATCAAGATGCGATGTCCTGTCCTCGCTGGAACGAGTTAGCAGCTGCTTCAAACACAAAACATTCGAAACGGTTACACCAACTTGATTGGAGGGGATACTCTAAGTCTGTAAGGACCGTTGTGGTTAGTTACTGAGTAATTAGCTCCATCTAGTGTTGAGAGTGGAGATCTCTTTCCTATAGACCTCTATACAGCTCTGCAGTGTTGAGAGTGGAGATCTCTTTCCTATAGACCTCTATACAGCTCTGCAGTGTTGAGAGTGGAGATCTCTTTCCTATAGACCTCTATACAGCTCTGCAGTGTTGAGAGTGGAGATCTCTTTCCTATAGACCTCTATACAGCTCTGCAGTGTTGAGAGTGGAGATCTCTTTCCTATAGACCTCTATACAGCTCTGCAGTGTTGAGAGTGGAGATCTCTTTCCTATAGACCTCTATACAGCTCTGCAGTGTTGAGAGTGGAGATCTCTTTCCTATAGACCTCTATACAGCTCTGCAGTGTTGAGAGTGGAGTTCTCTTTCCTATAGACCTCTATACAGCTCTGCAGTGTTGAGAGTGGAGTTCTCTTTCCTATAGACCTCTATACAGCTCTGCAGTGTTGAGAGTGGAGTTCTCTTTCCTATAGACCTCTATACAGCTCTGCAGTGTTGAGAGTGGAGATCTCTTTCCTATAGACCTCTATACAGCTCTGCAGTGTTGAGAGTGGAGATCTCTTTCCTATAGACCTCTATACAGCTCTGCAGTGTTGAGAGTGGAGATCTCTTTCCTATAGACCTCTATACAGCTCTGCAGTGTTGAGAGTGGAGTTCTCTTTCCTATAGACCTCTATACAGCTCTGCAGTGTTGAGAGTGGAGATCTCTTTCCTATAGACCTCTATACAGCTCTGCAGTGTTGAGAGTGGAGATCTCTTTCCTATAGACCTCTATACAGCTCTGCAGTGTTGAGAGTGGAGATCTCTTTCCTATAGACCTCTATACAGCTCTGCAGTGTTGAGAGTGGAGATCTCTTTCCTATAGACCTCTATACAGCTCTGCAGTGTTGAGAGTGGAGATCTCTTTCCTATAGACCTCTATACAGCTCTGCAGTGTTGAGAGTAGAGTTCTCTTTCCTATGGACCTCTATACAGCTCTGCAGTGTTGAGAGTGGAGTTCTCTTTCCTATAGACCTCTATACAGTTCTGCAGTGTTGAGAGTGGAGCTCTCTTTCCTATAGACCTCTATACAGCTCTGCAGTGTTGAGAGTGGAGTTCTCTTTCCTATACAGCATTGCACAGCCTGATACATTAACTATAACAAATCTAACACCCCCTGCCCTCTCTCACTGACTTTTCCCTGCAACAACAATAACTAATACAATAATCCGACATTGAGAAAAAATATATATATAAACCATGTTTCAAATGAAAGCCATGTTAACCTTATATTTTATCTCAATTGACCAAACCAGCTTTTGGGTTGAAAACATAATCAGAGATTTAAAAACCAAATCAGACCCAGTAAATCTCTTCCAGCAGCCTGGGGGAGGGTGCTGCTGCCATCTGAACACTGTGTCCTTGAAATATGATGATTGTTGTTATTATTATTTTAATCCTGATATAATTTCATGTAGCTTTTTGTATTTTTATACAGTGTGCTGTGTGTGTGTGCATGTCTGTGTCTCGCTGTGTGTGCGTGTCTGTGCGTGTGTGTCTCAGTGTGTTTGTGTGATCAGTAATTTCTTCCCCTCCTGATGCTAGTGGATTAACGGTTGTTCATCATTGTTATAATGCCCCCCCCCCAACCCCCGCTCTCTGAAGCACTCAGCTCTCCTGTCCACTCACTCAACTCTCCTTTCCTCTCACTCAGCTCTCCTCTCACTCAGCTCTCCTCTCACTCAGCTCTCCTCTCACTCAGCTCTCCTCTCACTCAGCTCTCCTCTCACTCAGCTCTCCTCTCACTCAGCTCTCCTCTCACTCAGCTACTCAGCTCTCCTCTCACTCAGGATCAGCCTGATCTCCTCTCACTCAGCTCTCCTCTCACTTCTATCCTCTCAACTCAGCCTCTCCTCTCCTCTCCTCTCCAGCGCTCCTCTCAGGTCAGCTCGCCTTCCTCTCCTCTCCTCTTACTCACAGCGCTCACTCAGCACTCAGATCGCTCAGCTCCTCTCCTCCTCCTCTCTCTTCCACTCAGCACTCCTCTCAATCAGCAATCCTCTCACTCAGCAGCCTATCTCTCCTATCATATACTTCCTCCCTCTCCTCTCCTCTCCTCTCTCTCCTCTCACTCAGCTCTCCTCTCCTCTCCTCTCCTCTCCTCTCCTCTCCTCTCCTCTCCTCTCCTCTCACTCAGCTCCTCATCCTCTTCCTCTCATATCCTCTCCTCTCCTCTCCTCTCCTCAGCCTCTCCTCTCCTCTCCTCTCCTCTCCTCTCACTCAGCGCTCCTCTCACTCAGCTCTCCTCTCCTCTCCTCTCGTCTCCTCTCACTCAGCTCTCCTCTCCTCTCCTCTCGTCTCCTCTCACTCAGCGCTCCTGTCCAGCTCACTCATTTTGCACATCAGCAGTCAGGCAGCAACATGAATGTCACGGGAATACACAGAGGCTACCTCAGGAAATACGGTAGGATGAACTGAGCTTCGGAAAAAAGATCATTCAACCCCTTTCCCTGTGAATATCTGTAACCTGCACAGCACTGCTCTGTTCTGCACAAACCAGGGATTCAGGGCAGCTTTGTGCATTCTCTGTCACAAGTTTTATAAAAACTATTAATTTACTACAAAAATGCTTTACCATCCCTCTCTGGGCTTTACAATGCTTCCCTATGCTTTACCAGACCTCTCTGTGCTTTACAATGCTTCCCTATGCTTTACCAGACCTCTCTGTGCTTTACAATGCTTCCCTATGCTTTACCAGACCTCTCTGTGCTTTACAATGCTTCCCTATGCTTTACCAGACCTCTCTGTGCTTTACAATGCTTCCCTATGCTTTACCAGACCTCTCTGTGCTTTACAATGCTTCCCTATGCTTTACCAGACCTCTCTGTGCTTTACAATGCTTCCCTATGCTTTACCAGACCTCTCTGTGCTTTACAATGCTTCCCTATGCTTTACCAGACCTCTCTGTGCTTTACAATGCTTCCCTATGCTTTACCAGACCTCTGTGCTTTACAATGCTTCCCTATGCTTTACCAGACCTCTCTGTGCTTTACAATGCTTCCCTGTGCTTTACCAGACCTCTCTGTGCTTTACAATGCTTCCCTGTGCTTTACCAGACCTCTCTGTGCTTTACAATGCTTCCCTATGCTTTACCAGACCTCTCTGTGCTTTACAATGCTTCCCTATGCTTTACCAGACCTCTCTGTGCTTTACAATGCTTCCCTATGCTTTACCAGACCTCTCTGTGCTTTACAATGCTTCCCTATGCTTTACCAGACCTCTCTGTGCTTTACAATGCTTCCCTATGCTTTACCAGGCCTCTGTGCTTTACAATGCTTCCCTATGCTTTACCAGACCTCTCTGTGCTTTACAGTGCTTCCCTATGCTTTACCAGACCTCTCTGTGCTTTACAATGCTTCCCTATTTTGTTTCGATGGTACTTGCCTGTATTAATATATTTCTTAATAAAGAGCTTCTAAACATCAAAAAAGTCTTTCTCTATATGTAAATAATCTAAACTCTAACCCTAACCCTAACCCTTTTCTGATACAAATATTACATTGTAACTGTGCATAATAACTTTGTGATTATGTGTAAGTACACATGTATTTACTAAGTAACTACTAGTAAATACACAGTAATTAGAGACGCAAGGCAAAATGCCACCGTTGTCTGTTTTGTTTTAGTTTTGGTCAGGAATTACATAATAATGAGATCATCCTGCTGTTTTAATGTTTTTAATTGCACTGTCTTGTGGCTTCTGTTATTACTTTACTTGCATATTTGACTAGATTTTAAATAAAAATGAAAAATAAAATAAAAAAAAAGTCTCTCAACCGCTCTCTGGGCCCCTGCAGGTGGCTTCCTGTTTAAGAAGTGGAAGGAGAAGTTCCTTTTGCTGACAGCAGAGGGCACTCTGCTGGTGTGCCGGGATGCAGAGTCTCCTCCAGACTTCCAGGTGCCGCTGCACTCCAGCTGTGAGGCCATTCTGAGGGGCACAGAGATCATAGACCTGCCCAGGCTGCCCCTGGGAGCAGAGAGAGAGAGTTGCTTGGCTCTCATACTGAGAGAGGGGGAGTACCTCCTGCTGCTAGCTACAGACAAGGAGCAGTGCAGGTGAGAGGAGAGAGGGAAGAGGGGAGAGGGGAGTAGGGAGGGGAGAGGGGAGTGAGGAGGTAGGGGAGAGAGGGAGGAGAGGGGAGAGGAGATGAGAGGAGAGAGGGAGCGGAGGGGAGAGAGAGAGAGGGAGAGTGAAGAGAGGGGAGAGGGGAGAGGGGGAGGGGAGTAGAAGAGGGAGGGGGAGAGGACAGTGGAGAGGGGGAGAGGGGAGAGACAGATTATTCAGTTAGAGAGCTGCTCTAAGATGGTTTGTTTTGTCTTTCATTTCAGTCAGTGGCTCAGCGTGCTTCGCAAAGTCAAAGAGGTGAGATTTTCACAATGGCTCTTCATTTCTTTTATTTGTCTGTTTTTGTTGTTGTTGTTGTTGTTGTTTGTTTCTTCTCTTGATCTGCTTGTATAGAAGCATCACTAATGTCATTGAGTGCAGGTCTACACCCTCAGAGACATTGTAAGTATAGCTGCTTTGAAGAGTCTCCAGTGGACAGTGCTGTTTAAAAAACACTGGTTTGCCGTAGTTTATTTTTCAGTTTCAGTGTCTTCTTGTTCCTTTATTGCTGTTTTCATTCTTCTTTGCTTCTGCAGAGCGCCACTCAATGTGCCCCGCTGAGATGCTGCAAACGTCACCTTACACCTGCGCCCCAAACCCCCAGCCGCGGACAGAGGGAGACCCCAACACCAGAGAAAGTCAACCAGGAGGAAGGTACCAGATACACCCCTCAAATCGCATCCCTCAAACTAGCTTCAAATTAGGAGAATTGGTTTTCAGAAGCATTTGTCAGCAGGTATTCAAGAAATCCATTTATTAATGTGTGGATTTAAAAACTAGAAAAGCTGTCCTTCCCTCACCTTTACAACCGACTACCAACCAACAGCAATTAACTTCTGTGCTGAGAGTTTTAAAAGCTGATTGGAAGTGAATTTTCCTCTCATCGGGTGGGGGGGGGGGGGGTAATTGGATAGATCAATCACTGCTTCAACCCCCTCCTCTCTCTCTCTCTCTCTCTCTCTCTCTCTCTCTCTCAACAGCTGGGATTCAGCGCAGGGGCAAAGCAGGGAAGCCCTCATTTAACTGCCTCTGTCACGGCCCTCCAGCCCCCCAGCGAGCCGTTGAGGCCATGTGTCTGATGATGGGGGGCGCTGCAGTGGGGTCCACTCTGGGGTACACGATCACCTCGGCCACCGCCTGTGTGGGGCAGCCCTCCGGAATACAGCCCCCCGACTTCAAAGAACTGGGGTACCATCCAGCCATGAGCACCCAGGAGCCAGACATCCAGCAGCACAGCAGCTTTGAGTTCGAGGGAGGGGCCAGCGCTGGGGGGGGGCAGGACTTTGACAGCAGCTTCGATTATGGGGGCTTTGTCTTCTAGGGCAAGGGTTCTCCAACTTTCTTTAAATTTGCAGCTGTGTCCAAAAGTGGAGCATCACCTATAATTTTAGGATTGAGACATCATTAAAATATATTTATATCTATATACTGTGACATCACTTTTACTTCAATCTTTAAATCTGTATTCATTCTAATTCACATTAGTTTATATAAACTTGTGTTTCTATTATCATGCTGGCTCTGAGGATCAGTCTTGATTTGGCCTCCCCAGTGCATCGGCATGCACAGCTTTTGAATTGTTTATCTATTTATTTAAACGTTATAGATTTATAGTTAATTAGTTCATTCTTTTCTGTTGGTTGAGTCAGTCTATTTTGTCCATTTACTTTCTTTTCTTCTTCTATATGTCGCATTGTCTAATTTTAGCTGTTCTAATACTAATTAATCTAATCATCGATTTCACGTCCTTGACTGGTGAAGTGCTGTACTGCTGATTCATTCATTTTTTAAAATTATTTCTCATTAATAGTAGTGCAGTGTTTCATGTTAGATTTCGAAATGTCACATTTTTCAATTTGATTCTGGAAAACTCCAAAGCGGTGTGCAATTCAATATGTTAACATGACATCATTCAGCAGCTTTCATTCGACTTCATGAAGCAAAATGAGTTCATTCTACAGGGTGATGATAAGTACAACTAGAGGTAATTTAACAATTAAGATAACTTGAGGTTTTGCTGAGGAATATACCGCTTTATAGTTTTCTATCTTCTTAAAGACAAGCTGACTTAGCATGGAATAATGTGTCATTTCGGAATACTGTACCACTAATATCCTGGCAGATTTCTGCGATAACGTTTTGTAGTTTCTGTGATTATATGATGTTAAATAAAAGTCAAAACATTTGAACCTCATCATTTGAAGATGAATCTCAGTGATGAACGGAGCAGCCAGGCTGGTTATACCCCTCAGCGCAGGATCCTGTTCTCCTAGACCCTGGCAGTGGAAACTATAAATAACGTCACCTCTTGACTACAGAGCCACAGGGAGTGTGGTCCAACCCTTGCCTCTCCATGCCATCCAATGGGCTGAGACGCCAAGGCATTGCAGTGTTGAATGCAGATTGTTGGTGAATATTATTATTATTATTTATTATTATTATTATTATTATTATTATTAATAATTTATTTGTCAATACCTCCCAGCCCTACCATTTCAAAAATGTATTTTCTATTAATATAATTTTTAAAAAGTTTCAGTTTCTTGCTGAGTTCAGGTTTGAAATTTGAAAACTGTGGGGGGGGGGGGGGGGGGGGGGGGGGGGGGGGGGGGGGGGGGACATCTACGCATTATAAAATAAATACACAGACAGGACATGTGGTGTAATGAATATTTTATTACTGAGTTTATTGATTCACTTTAAAGCCTGTTTTAAAACATTCTCTCTGGTTAAAAAGTTATTGACAATACTGTTGAAAAGGGGATTCGATTATATCTAGAAAACAGACCTTAGCGTTCGCCAAACGTTCTTCTAGAACAGTCCTTAATGTTCGTAAAATGTTCCTCTAGAACAGTCCTTAACAGTGAGGCCTTTTTTGGGGGGTAGGGGTCTTATTCCCATCCCTGTAGAGAGACACAGAGACACACATAAACCAGCCCTATTCACTGTGACACAGAGGGGCTGGATATAAGGCTCCTGTTGCACCCAGTGTCACCCAGTCCAGGTTTTACTACCAGCTTGATCAGCCCCAGTGTGTCTAGCTAACAAGCTCAGGTGTGTCTTAATATTAAACTCCTAGTGAAACCAGGACTGGATTAAACTGCTAGGCAGCAGGATTCTTATGTCCACCCCTGCGTATATCTGTTTAAACGAAGGTCTGTAATTACAAAGGCATTTAGTGTTTACAAAGGCTTTCAGAATGCATTTGAGGACTCAGGAAGGTTTAAACCAGGGCATTGCAGGCTGAAAGTGCAACGTAGGTCTGACCGTGTTTTTGATTTGATTGGATTGGATTTTAAATGCTCTCTCCGCTGCAGCGGTGTGGAATAATGCTGAGAGAGCGCACCCAGCTGCCATATTGACTAGGCGTCTGGAAAGAGAAGAAATGGGGCTTAGGCACAATACAATTACAGCATTCATCTAGATTAATATATATATAAAGCCTCTATCGAAGTTGAGACCTTCTTTTACTTCCAGCTAACCGTACAGGGCCACAGACATTCCTTCCAGTCATAACATGTGTTTGGAATGTGCAGTTTCGAAAGGGTGCGTGTTTTAATTTGAAAGCCTCATTTTCTGGTACCACACTGGCTGCCCAATATATAACTGCATGTCACAACGTGAGAATCACAAAATGACAGAAATATATATATATATATATATATCTATATATATATATATATATATATATATATATATATATATATATAGATATTATATACAGAAATTAAAAAGTTATAGTTCTATCCTATAATATTGCTATAACGATGGAATTGTATGTATGTTTTTTTTTTTTTTTTGTTTTTTTTTTAATGTAAAAGCTTTGGCAACACTATAATGAACATGTCACGCCAATAAAGCATTGTTTAAATTTGAATTTCAGAGAGAGAGAGAGAGAATCAGTATGCATCTGTTTGAGACGCTTTGCAGAAAAAACTGGAAATAGTCTGTATTCAGTACATTAGACCCTAACCGCAAAATTACGTTACAGTATTGTAAATCCATTAACTGGATAATTTAACATGAACACCAGTTTAGTATTTGGAGAAAACTCGTTTAAAGTGCAGTGATTTTGTGTGGAAAAAAATTCTATACAAATTTTAGTTTACTGTTCTGATTAAGAATCCTTAAGCAGCCTGGGTCATGTGACTCCTCTCGGCCAATGGGATCGCGAGGTGTCGGGTTGCTAAGGAAGTGGCGCTGGAGCAACCGTCTGTTCTGAGCAAGACGTTTTGTTTAATTTGTTTGTTTACTTCTTTTAAATAAATTAAAGACGTGTTATTTTGACTAGAAAAAACAAAAATCGAAGGTAGGAATGAACACGACTGTTTATTTGAACGCCAGGGCAGTTTAAATTGTAATTATTTGTAATTACACATTACAGATAGAATGAGTACACGTTTATTTTGGGTAGATGTCGGGTTTTATATGTTTATATGTAAACATGTATTTACGTAAAACGGCTTTTGTGTGCTTTTTATTTATTTTTATAACCACATATTAATGATTCGTTACCACTGAAAGATTATATGTATATACAAACCTTAACCCCTTAACGTTTTCCACAGTAAAAGCACAGAAAGCATAGGGAAGCATTGGCACAGAAGCTGGTATTGGAAGCATTGTAAAGCACAGAGAGGTGTGGTAAAGCATGGGAAGCATAAAAGCACAGAGAGGTAGGTAAAGCATAGCATTGTAAAGCACAGAGGTCTGGTAAAGCATAGGGAAGCATGGTAAAGCAGAGAGGTGTGGTAAAGCATAGGGAAGCATTGTAAAGCACAGAGAGGTCTGGTAAAGCATAGGGAAGCATTGTAAAGCACAGAGAGGTCTGGTAAAGCATAGGGAAGCATTGTAAAGCACAGAGAGGTCTGGTAAAGCATAGGGAAGCATTGTAAAGCACAGAGGTATGGTAAAGCATAGGGAAGCATTGTAAAGCACAGAGAGGTCTGGTAAAGCATAGGGAAGCATTGTAAAGCACAGAGAGGTATGGTAAAGTATAGGGAAGCATAGTAAAGCACAGATAGTTATAGTAAAAAAACAGGTGCCATCATAAAAGCACAGCACAGTGAAAGCATGGTAAAGCTGAAGCATAGTAAACGAATGCTTCGCATATAAGCATGGGGAAAGCATGTGCAACACTTGGGGACATGTTCAACTTTTATAAAGGTGCAAGCACTGTTCTACTGTATTGTATAACGTACTGTGGGGCAGTATGTTACACAATATGCTTTAATCAGTTTTCAGTAACATCTAGTCAATACTAATCATGACACAGAAATCAGAACTAGAGGGGACGCAGTGTGGAAATGAAGTGGAGAGAGGGGGAAGGAGACACCTCTTTTTCACAGAGAAACTGGGGAGGGGGTGGCATGGGCTCCCAGGGGTTGTTGATGCTGAATCGCTGGGATCCTTTGAGACCCGACTTGAAGTTCTGACATCAGTCAGCTGCAAGAAGATGGGCCGCTCGGTTTCCTCTCACTCGTGAATGTTGTGGTGTTCTCTCGTGGTCTGTATTGCAGGGTGATGGCCGAGGTTCACGTCATTGGGCAGATTGTGGGAGCCAGCGGGTTTCCTCAGCACAGTCTCTTCTGCAAGTGGGGAGTCCACACAGGTAAACTAACTACAGACACTTTTCTATCTGACTTTTCCCATCCCTGCAGTGCGCCCCCTCCCTCCTCTATGCCCTGTAAACTTTTCTCTTTGTTGTTGCTCTTTCTCCTCACCAGGGGGCGCGTGGAAGCTGCTGTCGGGGCTGAGGGAGGGGCAGACCCAGGTAGATAACCCCCAGAACGAGGAGATGGCCTCCTGGTCTCACCCCATCGACATCCACTTCGCTACCAAGGGACTGCAAGGTCGGCAGTGCTTATGTACTCCTTAATTACCGTGTTTTGGGTGGGGAGACGCTGGGGTCCCCGACGCTCTCCCCTGGTAAAGGCACGGCCGTGTGGTGTGCAGGGTGAGTCATACAGACAGGGGAGGCAGGGGTCCCCGAGGGTGTCCCCTGGTAAAGGCACGGCCGCATGGTGCGCAGGGGGAGTCGGACAGTCAGGGGAGCGCAGGGGTCCCCGAATTACTGCCCTTTCCTCGCTGCCCTTGACACTGCTGCTAGAGTAATTTATATTTGCCTTTATTAATTATCCCTCTGTCCCGCTCCTTCCTCTTTGCTTCCCTCCCTCACTGTCTCCCCCAGGCTGGCCCAAGCTTCACCTGCAGGTTTGGCACCAGGACTCGTTCGGTCGCTGTGAGCTCTACGGCTACGGCTTCTGCCACGTGCCGTCCAGCCCGGGGCTCCACGAGCTGCAGTGTGTCACGTGGCGGCCCGTGGGCACGTGGCAGGACCAGCTCTCCCAGCTCTTCATCGGGGGGGGGCCCCAGCTCAAGACCAACGACCTGATCTACAGCGGGGCCGACCGCTACCGACTGCACACCTCCGCCATGGGCATAGTGCACCTGCAGCTCGGGGTCATTCTCAGGCACTTTGACAGGTACGGAGTGGAGTGCTGACAGCGCAGGGAGGGGAATCAGACTCCTACTCCACAGCTGCGTCACCCAGTCCTGGTTTTACTACCAGCTTGATTAGCCACAGTGTGTCTATAGCTCTGGCCAAAAGTTTTGAGTGTCCCTGTAGAATAAACTCATTTTGCTTCATGAAGTTGAGTGAAACCTGCTGAATAATGTCACGTTAATATATTGAATTGCACACCGCTTTGGAGTTTTCCAGCTACTTAACGAAAAACTGTTTTTTTTTTTTTTTTTTTTTTTTTAAAATGATGTCTCAATCCAACAAGCTCAGGTGTGTGTTACTAAACTCCTAGCAAAACCAGGAGTGGATCACACTGCTTTGTAACAGGAGACTTATTTCCATCCCTGTAGAGAGACAGAGCCATGCATAGACCAGCCCTATTCAGTGTGATAGCGCAGGGCTGGAAATAAGACTCCTGTTGCACAGCAGCTTCACCCATTCCAGGTTTTACTACCAACTTGATTAGCTCCAGTGTGTATAGGTAACTTCATTATTATTATAGTTATTTTTATTGATGATTGTGATTATATATGTATATAATCTCAACAGAATGCACAATATAGTACAGAAAAATAATGACCCAGTTTTGTGACATGCTTGTTTGGATTCTGCTGTAGTTTCATCGCAGAACCAGCAGAGGGCAGTCTGAGCCCAGCTTTGTTTTTACTGACGTCACAGTTACTAGGGTCTGTTCGTTTCATCCAAACAGTGGCAAGCCCTTAAAAAAAAGTAGCATCTAGAAAGCCGTCGCCTCTTAACAGCGTCTACGTGTGTGAGCGAGACCCTTCAGTGTGTCTGTAAAAGTAACTTAGGCACAGGATCTCAGGTGCACTTCAGAAGCCAGTCTGGTCGTCGCTGGAACGAGTTAGCAGCTGCTAGGATTATAATCTTGTTGAGAGTGCAGATCTGGCACTCAGGGCGTCAACCATAAAGCATTCGAAACGGTTAAACCACAGCAGATCTGGTGTCTCTTCTAAGTGTCGGGTGTGTCTTGCTGTGATTGTGTTGAGAGTGTGTTTCGTTCTCTTTGTATGACAGAACCCCCCCCCGGACACAGCAAAGAGTGCAAGAGAATGAAACACACTCTCAACACGATCACAGGGAGATGCACCCGACACTTAGAAACACATTATAAGAGACCCCCAACACAGCACAGATTAGCTGATATAAAACTGAGGTACAGGGAGAGGGGAGAGAGAGGCTCTGTCACACAAAGAGAATGAAACACACTCCCAACACGATCACAGGGAGATGCACCCAACACTTGGAAGCATACTGCAAATTAAATAATTTAATATTGAAACAATGTCAGTGTTTTTAGCCACTGTTTCGATAGAGTGTACAAACACTACGGCCTATAAGACAATGCAAATCTAGGTTGTTTTTTTTTACCAGTTCATGATGTAAATAATGTTTGTTTTTTTACTGTTACACATTGATGCGTAGCACATTTCACAAGCTTGCTATATTTATCTTTGTGTTCCTTAGTTTGTAAAGGAATCAGCATTTTGTACATTCCTATGTGTGTGTGTGTGTGTGTGTGTGTGTGTTTTTTTTTTTGTATAAAAGTACAACTTTTGTACTGTGTTTATTAAAAAAATTATATATATTTGTGTTAAGCATGGAGTAAGTGTTCTTAATTCATGACAAGTGTGCCTAATTTTACAGTCCGTCTGTAAAGAACTTGGAATGCCCTTGTATTAAACTCCGCTCTCACTGTGTATCTCTTTGTGCGTGGAATACAAAAGATGTCTGAATGTATCTTTTTCAAGTAAGTCAGGATGACATTTGAAGCTCAGTATACACTTCAATTCATTACGTTGGGATTATCCTGCTGCAGTTTAATGTAAAATAAAACCCAAGGGAAACGCTGTTCAGTTTTAAGTTTTTGGTATAAATAATGTACCACTGTAACTGTACTCTCCTATTGCAAACCCCCCTTTGAAATCAGATCTGTATCTCTCTACCTCACTGTTAAGCACACAGTAGAGGGAGTGTGTGTAGATGGGTATCCTGTGTGTCTAGGACATGGCTCTAACTGCATAAATCGAATTAATTTCCCCCTTGGTTTTTCCCTTAATATTGCATTGTGTACGCTAGTTGCAGGAAGATATTGAGAAAGACTTCCAGTCGAAACGTTAGTCATTGAATTTACACTGAAGACACTGAGAAAGACTTCTAGTGGAAATGTTTTCTTGCCGTTGAATTTATTAACTTTTAGTATTTATGTATTTAGAAGTAGGCAATAAAAAGAAACACTGAACAGTTCACACTAAAATAGTTTAGATTGTAAAAAGAATCTAGTGATTGCGATCCTGTCACAGAAGTAATAAAAGAGATAGCGACAGAAAGACACTTAGCTGATTTTTTAAAAATCTCTAATTCAGTGGTTTCCCAGACAAATACTACGGCAATGTGGCATTCACACAATTGCTGTTTTGCTTAGTTTCTATTTTTGGTGGATAGTATTTTCTGAATGCTTAATAAACATCACTTTAACTAGCTTAGAGGAGTCTGCTTTGTACTTAAAATTGCAGGGCTGTGCGAGCAGAATTACACATGATATAACTGTAGCAACACCTGTGTTTGAAAAAAAAAAAAAGCGCTTTAAGCCTGAAGCACTTCAAATCGCCTTAAAAAAACCCACAAAAACCCATAAACCTGACAAGGAAATGTGTTTCTCGTACAGATACAAAGATTACCCAGTGCCCCCCATTGGTTATAATTACAACGTATCTACGGAAAAAGCAACAATAATGGTCTAACTCATCTGTAAAGAAAAAAAAAAAGCAAAAAACAGCTGTCCTCATAAAACTCTAACCCCAAAATGGCTGAAGGCGACGTTGTTCTCTTCCCTCTTATCAAAGTAGATTTTCGCATGCCATAAAAGACGTCACAGCTCCCACCCCCCCCCCCCCCCCCCCCCCCCCCCCCCACCCACCCCCCCTCAACGTCAGTTTGCTTTGATCTATGGCATTTCAAATATTTCCCAATTTTACAACTTGCATATTTAAAAAAAAAAAAAAAAAAAAAAAACATTCTGCACTCTTAAATTCCAGTGCTTTTAACTTAACTCCCTTTCCCCCTCCCTCATGCTTAATCATCCCTCCCTACTTCCCTTCTGCGTTCAACATTTCTACATTTGATTTCTTATCTGTTTATCAGACCGCTTTATCCAAGGCGACTTGCAGGTGTCACAGGGCAGTACAGGGTTACAATGCAAGATTGATATTTAAAAACACTGTAGTTTACAGCAAGTGCACATAATAATATTGTAGAAATACAACATGAAATAGGATATAACAAGTTCCACTGACAGAAACAGAGCAGGCAGGCAGGCAGGCAGGCAGGCAGGCAGGCAGTGAGTAGGTTTCAAGGGCTGTTGAAAATGTAGCTGCTGATAAGAACGACCGTTTGATCGTTCTATCAACATCCCCTGGTTCCTGTCAGTTAGATGTAGCAAGCTGGCGAAACGGACAGGAGCTGGAAAAACACACACACACACACGCACACACACAGGAGGCGGAGGAGGACACAGGACTCCTTGGGTTAGTGAAGCAAGCTGAAACAAGAGAGAGGGAGGGAGAGGGAGGGAGTTAGCTCGCTAGCTAACAACCAAACCACAATAAAACTCGGAAGTTCGTTTCAGTCTCAGAGACTGGAGAGAGTGTATGGAGATCTGTTTCAAAAACTTTCTAGCTTGCAGCTTTTTTTTCTTCTTCTAAAAATTGACAATTATACAGAGAGAGAGAAACTAAAGGACCAGAATTTATGTATTATTATTATTATTATTTTTATTATTACATGCTGTGTGTGTGTGTGTGTGTGTGTGTACTTTATAACTTTGTAAATGAAAATCTGGGATGAAATGAGATTTATGAAATAGGGGATTATAAAAGTGAATTTTATCTTTTCATTTACATTAATTTTGTTATTGAGTTTTTTTTGGGGGGGGGTGGTTTGTTTCTTTAAACAAGAAAAGGCTGCAGTCTGTGGACACGCTAGCGGCTGAGGAAGTAGAAACAGAAGACATCACGCTGCAAGCTTCTGTTTTTCCATTCAGTTCTGCTTTTACTTTACTGTAAGAGACGAATCAGTCTTTCTTTTTTTTAATTTGCGTTCTGGTGTTTTTCTTTTAAATATTTTGGTGTTTCTGCAGCGCTGGGCAGCGATCACTGAATGAATGAACGCTGTTGGAAGGAATACCCAATCGCTCCAACATCCAGTAACCTGTTTAGTTTTGGAGAGTTTAAAAGACTATTTTGTGTTTCATCTTTTAATAATACATTTTTTATTAATTAATCTTATTCTAGATGGTGGGGGAATAGAATTAAAATAATACATAAATATATATTATAAAAACTGTATGTAGTGTTTGTTTTGTTTTAATCCACGGATACATATCATTTCAAGAAATCTGTCTGCTGCTTTGTTTTGTTCGTAATTATCATTATTATTAGAATTCTCTGTATATCACGAAGGCACTTGATTATTTTCTCACGTTATTTTTCTAAGAAAAGATACAACTTGAGGACGGCGAAAGAAACATTTTTCAAACTTGGTTTAGCAGTTCTCATTGTCGTCGTCATCATTATTAGAATCCCATCCATTTTTTAAGACAAGGAAGGAAGGAAGGAAGGAAGGAAGGAAGGAGCTGTCTTGACAGTTTTCTTAGAACTGCAAAAAGTAAAAACTTGTAAAACTTAAGGAAGCAAGTGGTTAAGTAGTTGTGTGATCTCCGTTCCCCACCACACACACAAACACACACACACACACACACACCCAGTGGAGAGACACAGACAGAGAGAGAGATGGAGCTGAAGAGCTTTCTGCTCCTGTGCTCGGCTCTCCTCCAGTTCCTGCCCTGGACTCTCTGCATGTCCACCTGCAAGACCCTGGACATGGAGCTGGTGCGCAAGAAGAGGATAGAAGCGATCAGGGGCCAGATCCTCAGCAAGCTGAAGTTCTCCAAGGAGCCCGGGAGCGAGAGTGAGGAGCCAGCTGTGCCCCAGGAGATCGTCTCTCTCTACAACAGCACCCTGGACATGGTGCAGGAGAGCGCCCGGGAACAGACGGAGAGCGCCTTTCGAGAGAACCCCCAGGAGGAGTACTTTGCAAAGGAGCTGCACAAGTTCGTCATGACCAGAAGTAAGTCTCTCGCCCGGATCGTTTCAGTGGCATAGGGTGTAGAAAGAATTTGAATGCTAAGCTTGATTTAAATCAGTTCATTTCATCACACACACACCTAGCTCTGCATTAGTTAGTGTGAGGTAAGTGCGCTGTCTCTCTGTGTCTCTCTCTCTGTTCTTAACCCTGCTGAAACTGTAATAGACGATAATAGTTTGTTTGCTTATTCTGTTTAATTTATGTAGTTATTTGGTTAGTATTTGTATGTACCCTTATACAGGTGTCCCATAGTACAAGCACAGCAAAGTGTAATAAAGCACAATGCTAGCATGGTACAGCCTTGTAAAGCACAAAGAGGTATGGTAAAGCATAGGGAAGCATTGTAAAGCACAGAGAGGTCTGGTAAAGCATAGGGAAGCATTGTAAAGCACAGAGAGGTCTGTTAAAGCATATGGAAGCATTGTAAAGCACAGGGAAAATTTCTAACCCTGCTCAAACTCCTGGGTCCTGATCATTTCAATATTAATAATAGACTTCATTAAGGGGAGTTCTGAACCCCAGGACTGGGTGCAGCAGAGCTAGTTTCTACCCCTGTTACTTAGTTAATTATTAAATTATATATATCTATATATCACTGCCCAATGCTACCAGAGGTTTGTGAAACTGAGCCACATCGATTCCTTCATCAAAGTTTCCCCTGGTAATTTTGCACAGTAATTATGTAATTCCCAAGCATTGTGCCTCACTGTGAATTTATCAGTCGTCTCTGCTTTCTGCAAAACACTGATCAAGGCAAGAGCGGAAAACGTTTTAACCTCAACAGAAAATCCCTGGTGGGTTTTGTTTGTGTAGCTATTTATGGTCCTGTTATCTCCCCTTTTAAAAATGAATTCACTCCTTCCTTCCTTGTATGCTGAAATGAAATGCAGGCACATGGACTTCCTGCTTAACATAGTTGTCTGTAACCAGGGTACCTTATAATCTCGTATCTTGTAAAGGGCTTTGTGATGGTGGTCCACTATGAAAGGTGCTATATAAAAATAAAGATTGATTGATTATAAAAACATCCCACAGTGAATGCACAGCAAAACGTAATAAAGGACAGCGAAAGCTTGGTAAAGCATAGGGAAGCATTGTAAAGCACAGAGAGGTCTGGTAAAGCATAGGGAAGCATTGTAAAGCACAGAGAGGTCTGGTAAAGCATAGGCAAGCATTGTAAAGCACAGAGAGGTCTGGTAAAGCATAGGGAAGCATTGTAAAGCACAGAGAGGTCTGGTAAAGCATAGGGAAGCATTGTAAAGCACAGAGAGGTCTGGTAAAGCATAGGGAAGCATTGTAAAGCACAGAGAGGTCTGGTAAAGCATAGGGAGGTATGGTAAAGCATAGGGAAGCATTGTGAAGCACAGAGAGGTCTGGTAAAGCATAGGGAAGCATTGTAAAGCACAGAGAGGTCTGGTAAAGCACAGGGAAGCATTGTAAAGCACAGAGAGGTCTGGTAAAGCATAGGGAAGCATTGTAAAGCACAGAGAGGTCTGGTAAAGCACAGGGAAGCATTGTAAAGCACAGAGAGGTCTGGTACTTTTATCTGTTGTAGCTGGCTTTTCAGATCCCCATACCCTAGATTTATATATGGTTGGTCTCTCTGTCATCCAGCCCTGCATTGGTTGTTTCATGGCGGGCAAGTTCAGCTAAGCTTACATCTGATTCATTTCCTGCACGCTGCACAGCTCTGGCTAAAAGTTTAGCCCCCCCCTGTCGAAATAGCCCATTTGGGTTCATGAAGTCGAATGAAAGCTGTTGAATAATGTCATGGTAACATATTGATCTACACACCGTCGCTTTGGAGTTTTCCATACACTGACAAACTGACAAAAATGTGACATTTCGAAATCTAACATGAAGTACTACTTTACTGCTAGTATGGTTTCCGGTAGACACTTGCGACATCATTTTCTTTCGGTTTACATTGTTTACACAATGTTAAATAAAATATTATATATATATATATATATATATATATATATATATATATATATATATATATATATATATATATATATATATTTTTTTAATGAGGTCTCAATCCCTAAAGTTATAGGTGATGCAAAACTTTTTGTCACAGCTGTAAGGCTTGGCTGTGTCTCAAAATGTCCTGTTTAACACACAGTTGCGTTTCCCTCGTTGTTCTGTTGAATCCAATGATTCACGCACACACTGCACAGAGATTAACCCTTTCACGCACAGAAAAGACACTGGAAAAGACATGGGGGGGGGGTGGGGGGGAATAAAAAATTCGAGTTGAATATTCGATTCCTCACAGTTCAGTTCTGTAGTTCACCGAGCGGTTCTTGAATGAAGTGTGCTTTATATAGCTGGTGTTTTAAGAAAAGTGCTTGTTGTTGTCGTTAAGTGCTTGGTTGATCTTACTGTGCCTCGTACATCAGGACCATCTCACGTATCGTGATAGATACATATCGTATCGTGATAGATACATATCGTATCATGTTGGAGACTCTGGGATCGCAATAGGTATAACAGCGCTGCGTTTTAGAAACCGCCAGGAATTCAGATCTCTCTCCTCCCTGCAATTAAATGATAGCCCTGCCTGCCTGCCTGCCTGCCTGTTGCAACAAGAGCTTCTAGATTCATTGTTTCACTGTAAGGGCAGAGAGAACATGTAGGTGGAAATTAATGTAAGCGAGGAAACGCCTTGGAAAGCGTGTGTGTGCAGGGCTGTCCGACCACACAATGCTTCCCTATGCGTTACCATGCTTTCACTGTGCTCTGTTACACTTTGGTATGCTTTTACTATGGGAAACATTTACAAGGGGTAGTTTACCATGTATTTAAAAAAAAAAATTTAAATGAGCTTTACCAGACCTGTCTGTGCTTTACAATGCTTCCCTATGCTTTACCAGACCTCTCTGTGCTTTACAATGCTTCCCTATGCTTTACCAGACCTCTCTGTGTTTTACAATGCTTGCCTGTCCTTTACCAGACCTCTCTGTGCTTTACAATGTTTGCCTATCCTTTACCATGCTTTCACTGTACTGTATTACACTTTGCTGTGCTGTTACTATCAGACACTTTTATAAGGGCTGGAGGCCCTTTTTTGTACCCCACTTCCACTCCACACCCCCTGCTTCCCTCCCTTCCTGCACTCCAGCCCTCCCTACTCCCTCCCTTCCTGCTCCCCAGCCCTCTCTGCTCCCCTGACCCCCTCTCCTAGCTCCCCTCCCTCCCTGTTCCCCTCGTTCCCTGCTCCCCTCCCTCCCCGCTCCCCTCCCTCCATGCTGCCCTGCCTCCCTACTCTCCTTATTCCCTGTTCCCCTCATTCCCTGCTCCCCTCGTTCCCTGCTCCCCTCCTTCCCTACTCCCCTCGTTCCCTGCTCCCCTCATCCCCTCTCCTAGCTCCCCAGCCCTCCCTCTCTCTGTGTGTAATTTACCAGCTGCACCCTCCATGTGCGATTAACAGCAGAAACAGTAAACACAGAGGAGAGTGTCTGGGAACGCAGCATCACAGAGAAAGAGAAAAGTTTTGTGTTCTGTACACCCCTCTCTCTCTCTCTCGCTCCTCTCGTTCTCTCCCCCTCTTTCTCTCTGTCTCCCTCTCTCCCTCCCCCTCTCCCACTCCCTCTTTCCAGTCTATGAAGTGTTGCCAAGATTCAAGTGTAATTAAAGAAAACAAACCATTACATGTAATCATTCTATTTTTATTTTTTTATTTTTTTAAAGCACAGTCTGAAACACAGTAACATGGATTGTTTTACTTCATAAATAGCTTGGAAGATTCTCCCTTTTTGAAAAAAGTCACTCGAGGTGGTTTAGTTACAGGCTGCTGGCTGTGGGTTTTTTTTTGTTTTTTTTTAACCCATTAAGTAGAAAATGTATTTTTCTTTTTATTTGAGACATTCTAAATCAATGTGCTACCATTCTGAAAGTATTCAATCTTTTAGAAGTGTAAAGTGACATATTTATAACATATATTCCCAACATCCAATTTTCAGGACAGTCAAGTTAGATGTGCCCTTAATCAGACCAGTAAAATTTCACACTGGCTGGAGCACACAAATACATGTTGAGGGGCTTTACAATGCTTCCCTATGCTTTACCAGACCTCTCTGTGCTTTACAATGCTTACCTGTGCTTTATCAGACCTCTCTGTGCTTTACAATGCTTCCCTATGCTTTACCAGACCTCTCTGTGCTTTACAATGCTTATGTGTGCTTTACCAGACCTCTCTGTGCTTTACAATGCTTTCCTATGCTTTACCAGACCTCTCTGTGCTTTACAATGCTTACCTGTGCTTTACCAGACCTCTCTGTGCTTTACAATGCTTCCCTATGCTTTACCAGACCTCTCTGTGCTTTACAATGCTTCCCTATGCTTTACCAGACCTCTCTGTGCTTTACAATGCTTATCTGTGCTTTACCAGACCTCTCTGTGCTTTACAATGCTTCCCTATGTTTTACCAGATCTCTCCATGCTTTATAATGCTTTCACTGTGCTTTATTACACTTTGCTGTGTTTTTACTCTTGTCAACATAAGAGATAATTGGCCACTGCGAGTTTTATAGTCCAGGAAGAAAGAAAAAAAAGTGTGGCATTGCTTGTTTTTTCTTTTTCTGTCTTCCAATAAGTTTATTAGAGGAAACTCCATGGGGGTCGTAATGTCATCTTACATTCCGCTCTGTAAGCGCACACACCCAGCCTCCCCCCTACCCCCTGCCCCCCCCCCCCGCTCTTCCCCCTCCTGTACACCCACTGTGGACTCCTCTCGACCACGTGGGAGAAGTAAAATGTGTCAATCATGTCTCTTAGTCAGGTCCCAAGAAGATATGTACTTTATGTCGTGACCACGTTCACACGACGACTAGGAGGGTTAGTACTTACTTAGTTTGACCACTTGGAAGTGCTGTCGTGGCTCAGCGTAGTTTTAACCACCGTCCGGGTTATAATCATTGCACCTTCTCGGGTTGGGAGACGAGACGAACTTTCATTTTGACTACTCCGTGAAAACTTCACAACAGCACCGAGGTCGCATCAAAATGTGCAGCCCAATATTAGAAGTGGAAGAGCCCAAACGCTGCTCTGCTTGACTCAGTTTAGTTTCAGTAAAACTGATGAAGGCACTAGAGCCCAAACGCTGGTCTGCTTGACTCAGTTTAGTTTCAGTAACACTGATGAAGGCACTAGAGCCCAAACGCTGCTCTGCTTGACTCAGTTTAGTTTCAGTAACACTGATGAAGGCACTAGAGCCCAAACGCTGCTCTGCTTGACTCAGTTTAGTTTCAGTAACACTGATGAAGGCACTAGAGCCCAAACGCTGGTCTGCTTGACTCAGTTTAGTTTCAATAACACTGATGAAGGCACTAGAGCCCAAACGCTGGTCTGCTTGACTCAGTTTAGTTTCAGTAACACTGATGAAGGCACTAGAGCCCAAACGCTGGTCTGCTTGACTCAGTTTAGTTTCAGTAACACTGATGAAGGCACTAGAGCCCAAACGCTGGTCTGCTTGACTCAGTTTAGTTTCAGTAACACTAATGAAGGCACTAGAGCCCAAACGCTGGTCTGCTCGACTCAGTTTAGTTTCAGTAACACTGATGAAGGCACTAGAGCCCAAACGCTGGTCTGCTTGACTCAGTTTAGTTTCAGTAACACTAATGAAGGCACTAGAGCCCAAATGCTGGTCTGCTTGACGCAGTTTAGTTTCAGTAACACAGTTTTTACGGTTGTGTCTGTTTAGGTGTCAGTGTTCATGAAGACCAGTTGAATCTGGATGTCTGCAAGCAGATATTCTTCAACATGTCTCAGATGAGGAGGAACATCTCTAGCGAGGCCCTGATTCACTACGCAGAGCTGAGGCTGTTCGTGAAGCAGTCCACCTTGCAGCCTGAGAAGGAGCAGAGAATAGAGCTGTACAAGGTGAGGAGACTGGGAGAGAATGGGAGGGACTGGGAAAGAATGGGGGCGAGTAGGGGGGATAATGGGAAATGCTGAGCAGGTTTGGGGGAGGGTGTGAGAGACTAAAATGGACTGAGAGAGTGGGATTGATTTTGAGAGGGTGGGGGAAATGGGAGAGAGTAGGGGAGAATGGGGTACAGAATGGGTAGAGAGTGGGGGAGAATGGGGTACAGAATGGGTAGAGAGTGGGGGAGAATGGGGTACAGAACGGGTAGAGAGTGGGGGAGAATGGGGTACAGAATGGGTAGAGAGTGGGGGAGAATGGGGTACAGAATGGGTAGAGAGTGGGGGAGAATGGGGTACAGAATGGGTAGAGAGTGGGGGAGAATGGGGTACAGAATGGGTAGAGAGTGGGGGAGAATGGGGTAGAGAGAAGGGGAGAATGGGGTACAGAATGGGTAGAGAGTGGGGGAGAATGGGGTAGAGAGAAGGGGAGAATGGGGTACAGAATGGGTAGAGAGTGGGGGAGAATGGGGTACTGGGAGGGTTAAGAAGAGACCGGGACTAAGAGAAAAACAGCTGCAATTTGAAACCATACACTGTGTCGAACACCCCCTGTGCTGTAATGGGAAGCCAGGCCTTTGTGTATTCACTTTAGTGAGGTCAAAAAGTGACATTACTGTTCCACTCCGTGGAATAACATCTGCTTCCAATTTTCCTTCCACTTGCATTTGTCCCCTTAAAACTACTGGCTTGTGTTACTTAAATGATGGGGTATTTTCAACACAACTTCATAATAAACAGAGGGGGAGGGGGTGGAAAAAGTATTAAGCAGCAAGGAAAATCCATTTCTCTGTGACAACAAACATGCGACTACAATACCAACACTGCCAGCCCAGCCTGCACGGTATTTCCACAGAGAGAAAGGAGGCAGGGCTGCCAGAGTTGAGAGGTCACATTGTCACATGAAAGCACAGTAAAGTGTAACAAGCACTCTGACCAAACTTTTATAACTTTATAAACTTTAGACCCTGCCTTGTTGAAGCCAGTGTTGACTAGCAGTGTACCGACTCTAATAGAGGTCTGTAGCATTTGTATTGTGATACAAGAACTACAGCTCCCATCATCCCTCACCATTGCCAGCAGGTGAGCGGGCATGCTGGGAACTGTAGTTCTAGCTAGGAGAGTATTGTTTCACTGTGTGTTGAGGAGTCGTGGTGCCTTCTTTACATATTTCTAATAGAGGTGTGTCTTGTGACACAGGATCACAGCTCACTGTAGTTCACAGAGCGGTTCTTGAATAAAGCATGTTTTATAATATGAATACAAACTCTCCCTCTCATAAAATGTTTGTCTTTTAACAAAATAGCCCCGTCATTAAAAATAATAATCTTATTTTGCATCATAGAAGAAGTAGCCAGTCAGAACCGTCACATTTATCGTGATACACATTGTATCGCGACCTGCATATATAGCACTGGGAGGGACTTAAAATTCGTATCCCCCCCCCCCCCCCCCCCCCCCCCCCCCCCTCCCCCTCCCCCTCCCTCGAGGGTCCGTGCACAGGGCATCGAGGGCGATGTACCTGACTCTCGGTTTGTATCGCAGCAGGACCTGAGTTCGTGGATTTCTTTCGATGTGACGAAAGCCGTCAAGGAGTGGATGCAGAGCAGCGGTGAGCGGCGTTACTGTTTTGTTAGCTGCAGTTACTTGCCATGCAATAGTGTGTCTCTTGCCATGCAATAATGTATCTCTTGTCATGCAATAATGTATCTCTTGTCATGCAATAGTGTGTCTCTTGTCATGCAATAGTGTGTCTCTTGCCATGCAATAATGTATCTCTTGTCATGCAATAGTGTGTCTCTTGCCATGCAATAATGTATCTCTTGTCATGCAATAATGTGTCTCCTGCCATCCAATAATGTAACCTTTGTTTCTCGTTCATCCTGCAGAGGAGGAGCAGGGCTTTGAGCTCAAACTGCACTGCCCTTGTGGGGCTCAAGCTGAGACCTTTAAAGTCACATTTTACAGTGAGTTCTATTGTGTATTTCTTTCACTATTTCTAGATTTTATTATTTACAGGGAGTCACACAGTCAGGGCAGCGCAGGGGTCCCCGAGGGTCTCCACTGTAAAGGCACAGGCGCGTGGTGTGCAGGGGGAGTCACACAGTCATGGCTGGTTCACGCCCTGTCTGTAGGAAGTCGGCGATCTTCGCTGGGGATTCCACAGGGAGCATTAGCTCTGGAGCTGGGATTAGGGAGGCAAAACTCTCAGGACTGTTTCTCCTGTTCTTGCCCAGTGAGCGCAAAAGCAGACACCTGCAGGGCTGGCCTTTGTCCTCCAGAAGCCGACAGCTCGCTGGCATCCACTCTCGAGTTCCTGGGTATAAAGAGGCTTTGTCATGGAGATGAACTGAAGCAGGACCCTTTTTTATTTTTATATGATGTTACATTTTTCCGCAGGTCTTGAAAATGTACGCGGGGACCGCCGCTCGATCGCCGCCATTCAGAATTATAAGACCCCCCACATCCTGCTCATGTCAGTCCCGCAGGATCGGTCCGAATCACCAGGATCGTCCCGGAGCAAACGAGACGTGGCGTCACAGTCCTGCCTGGGGTAACCCCTTCTCAACGTTTCCCACAGTAAAAGCACAGCACAGTGTAATACAGCACAGTGTGATACAGCACAGTGACAGCATGCTAAAGCATAGGGAAGCATTGTAAAGCACAGAGAGGTCTTGGAAAGCATAGGGAAGCATTGTAAAGCACAAAGAGGCATGGTAAAGCATAGGGAAGCATTGTAAAGCACAGAGGCATGGTAAAGCACAGAGAGGACTAGTAAAGCATAGGGAAGCATTGTAAAGCACAGAGAGGTCTGGTAAAGCATAGGGAAGCATTGTAAAGCACAGAGAGGTCTGGTAAAGCATAGGGAAGCATTGTAAAGCACAGAGAGGTATGGTAAAGCATAGGGAAGCATTGTAAAGCACAAAGAGGCATGGTAAAGCATAGGGAAGCATTGTAAAGCACAGAGAGGTATGGTAAAGCATATTAAAAAACAAAGACATGTTGAACCCTGGGAAATGCACAATATAAACTTACTCCTGTCTGCCCCCACAGCTCCACAGAGAAGAATTGCTGTGTGCAACCTCTTTACATCGACTTCCGCAAGGATCTGGGCTGGAAGTGGATTCACGAGCCCAAAGGATACTACGCCAACTTCTGCATGGGGCCCTGTACCTTCATCTGGAACGCAGATAACAGATACTCACAGGTAACAGGGGCAGGGTCCAGATTATACTGTAAATACATGTTTGTGTGTACAGTATATGCGTGTGTGTACAGAGACTCAGAGGTGAAGCTTGATGCATAAATCAATACGTCGGGTGTCTCTTACTCAATAACAGATGTTATCTCATGTGGTCTGTTATCTAGTGCATAACTTTCTGTGCTTTACAATGCTTCCCTATGCTTTACCAGACCTCTCTGTGCTTTACAATGCTTCTCTATGCTTTACCAGACCTCTCTGTGCTTTACAATGCTTGCCTATGCTTTACCAGACCTCTCTGTGCTTTACAATGCTTCCCTATGCTTTACCAGGCCTCTCTGTGCTTTACAATGCTTCCCTATGCTTTACCAGACCTCTCTGTGCTTTACAATGCTTCCCTATGCTTTACCAGACCTCTCTGTGCTTTACAATGCTTGCCTATGCTTTACCAGACCTCTCTGTGCTTTAGCATGACCTCTCTGTGCTTTACAATGCTTCCCTATGCTTTACCAGACCTCTCTGTGCTTTACAATGCTTCCCTATGCTTTACCAGACCTCTCTGTGCTTTACAATGCTTCTTTACCAGACCTCTCTGTGCTTTACAATGCTTCCCTATGCTTTACCAGACCTCTCTGTGCTTTACAATGCTTCCCTATGCTTTACCAGACCTCTCTGTGCTTTACAATGCTTCCCTATGCTTTACCAGACCTCTCTGTGCTTTACAATGCTTGCCTATGCTTTACCTCCATGTGCTTTATTACACTTTGCTGTGCTTTACTGTGGGAAACTTTTACTGTATAAAGAAATAAAGATAAAGACATCAATCCATGCTGGACTGTAGGAGTTCACGTGGGACGCCCTATGCCACTCATATTTATATTTAAAAAAAAAAAAAAAAAAAAAAAAAACTTGATCCATTAGCTGGTAACTTGGGGAGTTTCCAGAATGTTTCATTTGCTATTAAAATTTGCATTCCCAGTAGGGCAGGATTGTACAGAGCACACTGGGGCTTCCCATGCTGTCACTCAGGATACACTGCGATGCAGAATATATAAGAGCCATTTATGCCACAGTAGTGATGTCACAAAGTGATAATTCCTCTAGAGGAAAATATACTTGAACTGTGACCCATTCAACTCCGAGACCATCGCTTTCAATTCAAACACAAAATGTCTCGTTTGCAATCACTCAGCAAACACCCGCAGTGCAGAAATGTTCATTAATGATCAACAAAATGAGAATATGTTAAAAAAAAAAAAAAAAAAAAAAAAAAAAAATGATGTAAAGCTGGTACATTCGTATCTCGGAGAAACCGGAGAGGAACGGGAAATTAAAACAAGGTAAAGGCAATCATCCAAATAAAGCTGAAGAGCTAAGAGATAACGAGACAGAACGTCTGTACAGCCCTGAAACACGATGTTTAAAAAAACACCCAACTGTACCGCTGAACCTCGCCTTCTTTAATATCAGCATCACAAGGGTGTCCGTGGATTATAAAAAATAACAGACGGGGCTCTTCAGTGAGTTACAGGAAAACAATTCCATCTCACGATTCTGTGACAGTTTAGAGACTCCGCCTTCGCTCTCGGAGTTTATGACATCCCAGGAACCCTAGATGGAATTATTTTCCTGTAACTCACTGAAGCCCATCTATCTTTCTCTCTCTCTCTCTCTCTCTCTCTCTCTCTCTCTCTCTCTCTCTCTCTCTCTCTCTCTCTCTCTCTCTCTATATATATATATATATATATATATATATATTTAACAAAGGTACTCTAACATTTTTGTGTTCAAGATAACGTTCACTGAGGACGGTCGAGCAGCAGTTAAATCGCTAAGTCACGTGAGCGAGGATTTAGCGTTCAGGACGTGCTAAGTATATATATTATATATATATATATATATAATTTATTTTATATTTTATATAGCACCTTTCATAGTGGACCACCATCACAAAGTGCTTTACAAGATACAGTAAAATAACAAAACAATGCATAATACATTAGATAGATAGATAGATAGATAGATAGATAGATAGATAGATAGATAGATAGATAGATAGATAGATAGATAGATTAGATCCATACTGCAACAGGCCGTGTGCAATCGTACTGTTTGATCAGTGAATCCTGACACTGATCTGAGTGCTGACTGTGACCTCGCCCCTCTCTCTCTCCTCCCACCAGATCCTGTCTCTCTATAACCATCACAACCCAGGAGCGTCCGCCCAGCCCTGCTGCGTCCCCCAGGTCCTAGAGCCCCTCCCCATCCTCTACTACGTGGGGAGACAGCACAAGGTGGAGCAGCTGTCTAACATGGTCGTCAAGTCTTGCAAGTGCAGCTGAGAGAGCGACAGAGTGGGGGCTCGAACCCGCAACCCCTCCCCCCCAATCCCTCCCTGGACACCCCACCCCAAAGACTGCACGGGGCAGGGGGTGGCTAGATTTAGCATCCTTATTTATTTATAAAAAACATGAGAAAAAATGGGTCCATTGATTTCATTGCAGGTACGCCTGGACTCAAGTTTGCAAACCTGCAATTTAGTGATTCGGTGGACTTGACTTGGTTTAACTTGAGTGGCTGACTGAATGGCTTTTCTCAAAAGCAGATGTCAAACTTGTTTTTTGTTTTGTTTTGTTTAAATAGAAGTCTTGTTTGTTGTTGGATATGTTACCACGGGTCTGTGTGTGTGTGTGTGAGCTAACTTTTAGTCCACAAATTTCCTCCCAGCCAGTTGAACCACTGTGTCCCGCTGTTCCTTTAAACTGTGCATTTTATTTTGCCCAGCAAAACCAAGATGCGGGGTGCATTGAGTGTAGGAAACCAGCTTGGGTGTGACTTACTATTAAATACACAGTAAAACCAGGAATTGATCAAATCGCTATGCAGTGAGAGTCTTATTTCTGCAGGATCTGAACTTCAACATGCCAGCTATTTAATAATCCTGACACTGAATCTTATAACTCTCACTGATGTCGTGGATTAAAGCGAAGGTGAACCACTGTGAACCACCCGGAGCGGAGGGCAAGCACGTGGAAGGATTTCAGACGGACCCAGCGAGACTGCAAGACTTTATCCCACGAGTTCTGAAACCGCACAAGCTTAGTAAAAACAATAGAAAAAAAATTATAAAAAAAAAAAAAAAACAGCTATCTTGTTAGATTTCGAAATGTCACATTGTTCAATTTTTTCTCTCTAAGTATATGAGAAAACTCCAAAGCGGTGTGTAATTCAATATGTCAATGTAACATTTTTCAGCAGGTTTCATTCGAATTTAATGACGGAAAATCAGTTCTTTCTCTAGGGGGATGCAAAACTGTTGGCCACAGGTGTTCTGATACTTGTATTTGCCTTTTTAAGAAGTGTTTTATCAGAAGGTATTAAATAAGTTAATGTGTGGACTTCCAAACAAGAAAAGCTGTCCTCCACTTACCTTTACAATGGTCCTACTCAATGGCAATTAACTTAGCACTGAGAGTTTTAAAAGCTGATTTGGAAGCGGATTATCCTGTCATCCGGGGCGTTGATGTTTTTACTGACGCAGTGAGGCTGTGAACTGGCAGTGCCGAGAAGGGACGGGAGAGGTATGATGGTGTCTCCTTCTACACATGCAGGGAGGAGAGGGGAAAGGGAGAGGGAGGGAACAGGTCAGGGCTTTCTTGTTGTCAAGGCACCTGTCATTGTGGTGTAACATCATTTTTTCCCCTGTCAAAACAAAACCACGTTGTTAATGTTTGTATTCTTCTTCTTCTTCTTCTTCTTATTATTATTATTAGATTTTATTACTTCATGATGAACTGCTTGTATACTGCTGGTGGGGGTAGTTGATGTAAAAGTCTCTGTTGCTGTTGTTTTTTTCACTTGTAATGTTTAAATAAACACTTTTTTTTTTTTTTTAAGAAAGGTTTGTTTAGTTTTTTCCTAATTATTTGTTATCGGATGAAGCTGTGGGTATCCAGCAGGCATGTGGCTGGATTGACGGTTTCTGAATTGGCATTTGATTGTGAAGCGCTTTGAGAGGGCTTTGCCGTGAAAGATGCTATATACAAATTATTTGATTGATTAATTAATTAATAAATTAATTAATTAATTAATTCATTGATGTGGTGCTTTTTTTGTAATAAGGGTCTCTGTCATTTGTATTGTGATGCTAGACCACAGCAGCACAGATTGCTGTTGCTAAAGAACTACAGCTCCCATCATGCCTCACCATTGCCAGCCAGTGAGCAGGCATGCTGGGAACTGTAGTTCTAACTAGGAGTGTATTGTTTCACTGTATTGATGAGTCGCGATGCCTTCTTTACATATTTCTAATAGAGGTGTGTATTGTGACACAGGATCACGGCTCTCTGTAGTTCACACAGCGGTTATCGAATGAAGTGCGTTTTACAGCTGGTGTGAATCCACACTTAATTTTTGTCAGGTTAACAAAATGATAACTTGATCTTATTGTACCTCATACAAGACCATTGCATGTGTCGTGACAGACACTGCATCATAACATTAGTTTATTATTACATTCCTAGTTGTTTCAGATTGTTATTGTAAAACAAAACGTTATTTTTAAAACATTCCAGCTGGCTTGATTATTATTCACCCTCATTGCTAATTTGACTGCTGCTTCCATTAGGAAATACAAGGGAATTTTTCAACACTGTGCTTGTGGTCTGTTTGCTTACAGCCTGGAATGCAGCTTTTGCACATTCAGTAATCTAGGGATGGAAGTAAAGCTGAGGGAACACGAAACCACATGGGCTTGAAAGCTGGTTCCAGGAGACCACCGGGAGACCTAGTTTGAGGTTGCTGTATCAAACCCCAAGTATCCCCTGGTGTGCCGTGCAGTGACCTGAAACCAAGTCCCAAGCCACAAAGTGACTTTGTGTTCCCTCAGCTTAAGACTCCTGTTGCATAGCAATTTCACCCACTCCAGGTTTTACTACGAGCTTGATCAGCCCCAGTGTGTGAGTCTTACCAAACCAGGAACGGATCAAACCACAATGCAACGGGAGTCTCATTTCCATCCCTGAAATAAAGAACGAAGTCGGAGAGCTGCATTTGATTACAGGACCTGTGTTAAAATGCACGTCTGGTGTAACCTGTCCTCTGTTACTGCTGTATTGTATTACAGGTGCTATTGTTTCATTGTATGACTCTATAGCCTACCTTTTGTTGCACACCACCAGCCTTATTAACTCTGTGCAGGTAGAGACACTAGACATACGCCCATTGTTATTGCACAGTACCAGATGGGATTCTGCATGATATCCAGAGCAGGCACACTCACAGGGCCCTCATAGTCGTGTAATTGTAATCGCTCAGTATCTGCAAGGTTACAAATATTGGTGTGAAATGTATTGCATGGTAGCCCAGCGAAGTCAGAAACATCTGCAGGGGGCGAGGACTCTGGTAAAATGTCTGGTGACAATCGCTGCAAAATCAAGACTGCAGACCAGGGGTGGGGTGGCCAGTTCTGAACCAATTAAACCTCCATCCAAACCCTGAAGTAGTTCATTATCTCATTTATTCAATATTAATAATGATAGGCTTCATTGAGGGGAGCTCTGAACCCCAGGACTGGGTGCAGCAGCAGCAGGGCTAGTGTGAGTTTCTAACCCTGCTCAAACTCCTGGCTCCTGATCATTTCAATATTAATAATACTAGACTTCATTGAGGGGGGCTCTGAACCCCAGGACTGGGTGCAGCAGCAGCAGCAGGGATAGTGAGTTTCTAACCCTGCTGAAACTCCTGCCTCCTGATCATTTCAATATTAATAATAATAGACTTCATTGAGGGGAGCTCTGAACCCCAGGACTGGGTGCAGCAGCAGTAGCAGGGCTAGTGTGAGTTTCTAACCCTGCTCAAACTCCTGGCTCCTGATCATTGCAATATTAATAATAATAGACTTCATTGAGGGGAGCTCTGAACCCCAGGACTGGGTGCAGCAGCAGCAGGGCTAGTGTGAGTTTCTAACCCTGCTCAAACTCCTGGCTCCTGATCATTGCAATATTAATAATAATAGACTTCATTGAGGGGAGTTCTGAACCCCAGGACTGGGTGCAGCAGCAGCAGCAGGGCTAGTGTGAGTTTCTAACCCTGCTCAAACTCCTGCCTCCTGATCATTGCAATATTAATAATAATAGGCTTCATTGAGGGGAGTTCTGAACCCCAGGACTGGGTGCAGCAGCAGCAGCAGGGCTAGTGTGAGTTTCTAACCCTGCTCAAACTCCTGCCTCCTGATCATTTCAACATTAATAATAATAGACTTCATTGAGGGGAGCTCTGAACCCCAGGACTGGGTACAGCAGCAGCAGGGCTAGTGTGAGTTTCTAACCCTGCTCAAACTCCTGGCTCCTGATCATTTCAATATTAATAATGATAGGCTTCATTGAGGGGAGCTCTGAACCCCAGGACTAGGTGCAGCAGCAGGACTCTTTGCAGGAGTTTCAAACCCGGTCTGTTTGCCTTCTTCCTCCCCGACATTCTTATGGCCACAGCAAAACTCTCTTACCTGACGCTAGGTGAGTCATCATCCCAGAGAAGGATCAAGTTCAGTCCTGACCCAAGAGCAGAGCAATTTGAGTTTTGGAGTGTAATTGCTTTAATGAAGGGCTGGCCTGTCCATGCAAACACCCTGGTTCCTCCACTGTATTCAGGCCAGTCTCTTTGAAGAGAGTTTGGTATAATAATGAGACACCTTGGTTTTAGGGCTGCTGGAAAGGACAATGTCATCAAAACACAGTCTCCAAGAAAGCAAATTAGATCTCCTGACAGTACGAATTATTATTTATTGTTGTTGCTGCCTTCAGCAGTGTTATTAAAATTAACTGAGTCAACCAGACCAGTGTTTGGGCTCTAGTGCCTTCATCAGTGTTATTGAAAGTAGAGTCAAGCTGACAAGCATTTCTTAGCATATCTTTCTGATACTGAAATAGCAGCCTGCATTTTCCGAAGGGAGTTATATTTGCTGCAATGATGTAGGAGAAGTTGTTTCCATACAGGGCTGGACAGAGGCTCAGGTAGTTAACAAAGCATGCATTTACTGCTCTCCTATCACAATGTTCCATCTGCACAGTGAGGGGGGTGGGGTGGGGGGGTGACAGGGAGGTCAGTGCTGCTGCACGAAACCGCGGGCATTCGAGGGAAAGTGAACTGTCAGGCTTATCAAAGTTGTTTTTAAATGAAAATGCTGCGCTGGGGGCCGGCGCTCAGGTTACAGCACTGAACAGCAAGAGTGGCGTGTGTAGACTAGCGCTCATTATTATTAATGAGCAGAGAGTGGAATGTGTAGACTAGCGCTCATTATTATTAATGAGCAGAGAGTGGAATGTGTAGACTAGCGCTCATTATTATTAATGAGCAGAGAGTGTAGACTAGCGCTCATTATTATTAATGAGCCGAGAGTGGAGTGTGTAGACTAGCGCTCATTATTATTAATGAGCCGAGAGTGGAATGTGTAGACTAGCGCTCATTATTATTAATGTGTAGACTAGCGCTCATTATTATTAATGAGCCGAGAGTGGAGTGCGTAGACTAGCGCTCATTATTATTAATGAGCCGAGAGAGGCGTGCGTAGACTAGCGCTCATTATTATTAATGAGCCGAGAGAGGCGTGCGTAGACTAGCGCTCATTATTATTAATGAGCCGAGAGAGGCGTGCGTAGACTAGCGCTCATTATTATTAATGAGCCGAGAGAGGCGTGCGTAGACTAGCGCTCATTATTATTAATGAGCCGAGAGAGGCGTGCGTAGACTAGCGCTCATTATTATTAATGTGGAGTGTGTAGACTAGCGCTCATTATTATTAATGAGCTGAGAGTGGAGTGCGTAGACTAGAGCTCATTATTATTAATGAGCCGAGAGCGGAGTGTGTAGACTAGCGCTCATTATTATTAATGAGCCGAGAGCGGAGTGCGTAGACTAGCGCTCATTATTATTAATGAGCTGAGAGTGGAGTGTGTAGACTAGCGCTCATTATTATTAATGAGCCGAGAGCGGAGTGTGTAGACTAGCGCTCATTATTATTAATGAGCCGAGAGCGGCGTGCGTAGACTAGCGCTCATTATTATTAATGAGCCGAGAGTGGCGTGTGTAGACTAGCGCTCATTATTATTAATGAGCCGAGAGAGGAGTGTGTAGACTAGCGCTCATTATTATTAATGAGCCGAGAGAGGCGTGCGTAGACTAGCGCTCATTATTATTAATGAGCCGAGAGAGGCGTGCGTAGACTAGCGCTCATTATTATTAATGAGCCGAGAGCGGCGTGCGTAGACTAGCGCTCATTATTATTAATGAGCCGAGAGTGGAGTGTGTAGACTAGCGCTCATTATTATTAATGAGCTGAGAGTGGAGTGTGTAGACCAGCGCTCAGACTAGACTAGCTCATTATTATTAATGAGCCGAGAGCGGCGTGCGTAGACTAGCGCTCATTATTATTAATGAGCAGAGAGTGGAGTGTGTAGACTAGCGCTCATTATTATTAATGAGCTGAGAGTGGAGTGTGTAGACTAGCGCTCATTATTATTAATGAGCCGAGAGTGGAGTGTGTAGACTAGCGCTCATTATTATTAATGAGCCGAGAGTGGCGTGTGTAGACTAGCGCTCATTATTATTAATGAGCCGAGAGCGGAGTGTGTAGACTAGCGCTCATTATTATTAATGAGCTGAGAGTGGAGTGTGTAGACTAGCGCTCATTATTATTAATGAGCTGAGAGTGGAGTGTGTAGACTAGAGCTCATTATTATTAATGAGCCGAGAGTGGCGTGTGTAGACTAGCGCTCATTATTATTAATGAGCTGAGAGTGGAGTGTGTAGACTAGCGCTCATTATTATTAATGAGCTGAGAGTGGAGTGTGTAGACTAGAGCTCATTATTATTAATGAGCCGAGAGCGGAGTGTGTAGACTAGCGCTCATTATTATTAATGAGCCGAGAGTGGAGTGCGTAGACTAGAGCTCATTATTATTAATGAGCTGAGAGTGGAGTGTGTAGACTAGAGCTCATTATTATTAATGAGCCGAGAGCGGCGTGCGTAGACTAGCGCTCATTATTATTAATGAGCCGAGAGCGGCGTGCGTAGACTAGCGCTCATTATTATTAATGAGCTGAGAGTGGAGTGTGTAGACTAGAGCTCATTATTATTAATGTTATGAGTAATAACAGTGCTGGAGAGCTGAGATAGGACTGTGTTCGACTAGTGCTCAGAAAGGGAAGCGATTAGTGCAGGCACCCAGATGTCCTTGTCTCTGTATAGCTTCTATTTATAGTCTGGTTTTCATGTTAACTGGCTGGGTAGAGGGGGAGGGGGAGGGGGGGTCAGACTCGTTCCTGTTTTGTGAAGAACTCGGCACAGATCTGACTCAGGGAAAGCACCCCCATCAGCATGTTTACAGTGTCTGTTCTAAATAACCAAGCAATAATCAATCACAGGGAAATATACAAAAACATACAACAGAACTAATTTTTCAAACAAATGGGGTCACAGAGTGGTTGCAAAAACAAGAACAATGACAAAGAAATGTATAAGTGAACTGGAATCGATCAGTTATACTGCATACACTTTGCTGTGCTTTTACTGTGGGAGACTTTTATAAGGGTTAGTTTACCATGTACTAGACCTCTCTGTGCTTTACAATGCTTCCCTATGCTTTACCAGACCTCTCTGTGCTTTACAATGATCCCCTATGCTTTACCAGACCTCTCTGTGCTTTCCAATGCTTCCCTATGCTTTACCAGACCTCTCTGTGCTTTACAATGCTTCCCTATGCTTTACCAGACCTCTCTGTGCTTTACAATGCTTCCCTATGCTTTACCAGACCTCTCTGTGCTTTACAATGCTTCCCTATGCTTTGCCAGACCTCTCTGTGCTTTACAATGCTTCCCTATGCTTTACCAGACCTCTCTGTGCTTTACAATGCTTCCCTATGCTTTACCAGACCTCTCTGTGCTTTACAATGCTTCCCTATGCTTTACCAGACCTCTCTGTGCTTTACAATGCTTCCCTATGCTTTACCAGACCTCTCTGTGCTTTACAATGCTTCCCTATGCTTTACCAGACCTCTCTGTGCTTTACAATGCTTCCCTATGCTTTACCAGACCTCTCTGTGCTTTACAATGCTTCCCTATGCTTTACCAGACCTCTCTGTGCTTTACAATGCCTCCCTATGCTTTAGCAGACCTCTCTGTGCTTTACAATGCTTCCCTATGCTTTACCAGACCTCTCTGTGGTTCACCATGCTTTCACTGTGCTGTACTACATTTTGCTGTGCTTTTACTGAGGGAAACTTTTCCAAGGGGACTATGGCTGTTAACCTTGGCATGTCTTGCCCCCCCCCCCCGCCCCCCCAGCATGAGGTCATCGCGTTGGCACATGGCTGGCGCTCTGTTTATACGGAAGAGATAGCAGAATTGGAGGAGCAGAATTCCGGGCCGTGCTATTCGGGATTCCCCTCCCTGGATCAGCGCTGAGATTCTGAGATACTCCCTGCCTCTCCGGGACGGCTGTTTGTGTTTGTTTACTTTCAGAATCAAAGCGCTTCCCTTTGCATAGATTCACATCTCGGATGCAACATTCTTTTGGTTTCCATTTTTGGTGTTTAAAGAAGCAAAGAGGATGAATCAAGTAACTCCCCCTCAGTAACAGTGACGCAGCACAATGAAAGCATAGAGAAGCATTGTAAAGCACAGAGAGGTCTGGTAGAGCATAGGGAAGCATTGTAAAGCACAGAGAGGTCTGGTAGAGCATAGGGAAGCATTGTAAAGCACAGAGAGGTCTGGTAAAGCACAGGGAAGCATTGTAAAGCACAGAGAGGTCTGGTAGAGCATAGAGAAGCATTGTAAAGCACAGAGAGGTCTGGTAAAGCATAGGGAAGCATTGTAAAGCACAGAGAGGTCTGGTAAAGCACAGGGAAGCATTGTAAAGCACAGAGAGGTCTGGTAGAGCATAGGGAAGCATTGTAAAGTACAGAGAGGTCTGGTAGAGCATAGGGAAGCATTGTAAAGCACAGAGAGGTCTGGTAAAGCATAGGGAAGCATTGTAAAGCACAGAGAGGTCTGGTAAAGCGTAGGGAAGCATTGTAAAGCACAGAGAGGAGTTGTAAAGCATATTAAAAACATAAACCATAGTAAACTAACCCTTATAAAAGTTTCTCACAGTAAAAACACAGCAAAGTACAAGCATGTCAATAAATATGACAAACAATGCTGAACTATGGGAAACGCAACATTATCAGGGTAGATGTTGGGTTTGGGGCTCAGCTTTTGAAGTTAGGAGACCCTGCCAGTTTCATCCCACCCCTATCCCTCTCCCCCTTTCATCTCTCTCTCTCTCTCTGGGACAGTCAAGATCGCTATCTTGTCCTTTTGTTTTCTGCTCTTTTCTAAGGTGCTTTTCTCCTCTTTTGTTCAGCTGTGCTGGCACTTTGTTGATGCTCCCTCCCTCCCTACCTGCAGGACAGTCACACCTGCAGCTCAGACAATGAGGCCTGGAATCGAAAGACCCCACACCTGCTCTCCGGGTAAAGAATACACAGAAACATAACAAGTATAAAGTCACACCCTCATTTGAAAGCAATTAGCGGCTGCAGCAGACCTCTCTGTGCTTTACAATGCTGTACCATACCTCTCTGTGCTTCCTTATGCTTTACCAGACCTCTCTGTGCTTCACAGTGCTTCCCTATGCTTTACCAGACCTCTCTGTGCTTTACAATGCTTCCCTATGCTTTACCAGACCTCTCTGTGCTTTACAATGCTTCCCTATGCTTTACCAGACCTCTCTGTGCTTTACAATGCTTCCCTATGCTTTACCAGACCTCTCTGTGCTTTACAATGCTTCCCTATGCTTTACCAGACCTCTCTGTGCTTTACAATGCTTCCCTATGCTTTACCAGACCTCTCTGTGCTTCCCTATGCTTTACCTCTATGTGCTTATTACACTTGGCTGTGCTTTTACTGTGGGAAACTTGTATAAGACCATTTGATAAACTCTGCCTACATACTCTCCCTGTATCTTCTCTAGAAAAGCGCTGGCTGCAGTTTTAAGTTTTCATAATAATAAAAGAAGCACAAAAATAATCAAATCTGCCAATGTTAGCTGTATTAAACCCCACTGTATGTATGTATGTATATATATATATATATATATATATATATATATATATATATATATATATATATATTTTTTTTTTTTTTTGCTTTTTTAAGGATTAATTTAGCTGTGTCAAGATGTCCTCTCTCCATGGGAGAGGCAGTCATTGTTATTTTTAGTTGAATAAAAATGAAGCTTTTGGCTTTAAGAACCGACACAATGATCAGGTGCTTTCTGCAAGCACAGGGGAAATATACCTGTGTTGTTTTTTTTTTGTTTGTTTTTATTTATTTAGTTTTTTTAAGTGTATGATTATAATAGTCTAGTCAAGACTTTGTGAAAGTGATAAAGGTTTTTTGCGAAATGTAGTTGCTGCTAACAGGTTCATAGTGGCAATAACTGTATCCACCCCCCCCCTACCCCCCCCTTCCATAATCCGGGAATGCCCCCAATCACTCCACACTAAACGAACGGCGCTCCTGGGTTCAGCACAACATACTTGCAGCTGTAAACTGCAGGCCAAATATCTACTCAATAACGAAGGAGAGTCATTAAGTCTTTAATGTCGGTCTTACTCACTCACTCTTTTTCTCGCTCTGTCTCCCTCTCCCTCTCTCTCTCTCTCTCTCTGCTTCCCTCTCCCCTTATTTTGCTTGTTTCTATCGCTCTCTTTCTTCTCCCTCTTCTCTTCCTGCCCATCCCTTCCCCTTGTCTTTCTCTTCTCTCTCCTGTTCTTTCTCTCGTCTCTCTGTCTTGTGTTTTTAAAGTCTCCCTATTCTCCTACCTCTTACCCTGCTCTCTTTTCTCTCCCTCCTCCTCCCCTCTCCCTCTCTCCCCTCCCCCCCTCTCTTCCTCACAAAGAGACATCAAAATTCAATACAGTCTAATGTAGAGAACTCAGTGCTGTACTGAGGATCTGAGAGCAGCTAATTCAATACAGTCTAGTGTAGAGAACTCAGTGCTGTACTGGGGATCTGAGAGCAGCTAATTCAATACAGTCTAGTGTAGAGAACTCAGTGCTGTACTGGGGATCTGAGAGCAGCTAATTCAATACAGTCTAGTATAGAGAACTCAGTGCTGTACTGGGGATCTGAGAGCAGCTAATTCAATACAGTCTAGTATAGAGAACTCAGTGCTGTACTGGGGATCTGAGAGCAGCTAATTCAATACAGTCTAGTGTAGAGAACTCAGTGCTGTACTGGGGATCTGAGAGCAGCTAATTCAATACAGTCTAGTATAGAGAACTCAGTGCTGTACTGGGGATCTGAGAGCAGCTAATTCAATACAGTCTAGTGTAGAGAACTCAGTGCTGTACTGGGGATCTGAGAGCAGCTAATTCAATACAGTCTAGTGTAGAGAACTCAGTGCTGTACTGGGGATCTGAGAGCAGCTAATTCAATACAGTCTAGTGTAGAGAACTCAGTGCTGTACTGGGGATCTGAGAGCAGCTAATTCAATACAGTCTAGTATAGAGAACTCAGTGCTGTACTGGGGATCTGAGAGCAGCTAATTCAATACAGTCTAGTGTAGAGAACTCAGTGCTGTACTGGGGATCTGAGAGCAGCTAATTCAATACAGTCTAGTGTAGAGAACTCAGTGCTGTACTGGGGATCTGAGAGCAGCTAATTCAATACAGTCTAGTGTAGAGAACTCAATGCTGTACTGGGGATCTGAGAGCAGCTAATTCAATACAGTCTAGTGTAGAGAACTCAGTGCTGTACTGGGGATCTGAGAGCAGCTAATACAGTCTAGTACAAAATTAAAAAAAAAAAGTTTAATTGAAACTCTCTTTTGGGAAAAATACATCAGGAAACAGAAAAGACACAGGTTGTAAACAGGATGCTGTGTCGTAGGTACTTCCTGTTTTTATCGTGTGATTGCTAGCCTTCCTGTTCACCAAATAACATGTCACTTCCTGTTAGCAACGGTGTGCCTCTAACCACTAGAGCCACACTGCTTCCCTCTCTCCCAGTCCCTCCTCAGCTCCACTAGAGCCACACTGCTTCCCTCCCTCCCAGTCCCTCCTCAGCTCCACTAGAGCCACACTGCTTCCCTCCCTCCCAGTCCCTCCTCAGCTCCACTAGAGCCACACTGCTTTCCCTCCCAGTCCCTCCTCAGCTCCACTAGAGCCACACTCCTTCCCTCCCTCCCAGTCCCTCCTCAGCTCCACTAGAGCCACACTGCTTCCCTCCCTCCCAGTCCCTCCTCAGCTCCACTAGAGCCACACTGCTTCCCTCCCCAGTCCCTCCTCAGCTCCACTAGAGCCACACTGCTTCCCTCCCTCCCAGTCCCTCCTCAGCTCCACTAGAGCCACACTGCTTCCCTCCCTCCCAGTCCCTCCTCAGCTCCACTAGAGCCACACTGCTTCCCTCCCTCCCAGTCCCTCCTCAGCTCCACTAGAGCCACACTGCTTCCCTCCCAGTCCCTCCTCAGCTCCACTAGAGCCACACTGCTTCCCTCCATCCTAGTCCCTCCTCAGCTCTAACCACTATGTTTGAGTGCTTGTCTTCATTTCCTCTTGTCTGATGCTCTAATATATTTCTGTTTTGTCTCCCCGGTTGGAGAAACGCCCAGATATAGTTCCAGTATGCCTACCAAAGCCATGATCTCGCATAGCTATTTTTAATTCATTTATTCATTCATTTATATTTATATATTTATTTATTCATATTTATCTGTCTGTTTTCTGTTTATTTTATTTCTCTGTGAACTTATTTCTGTGTTCTTTCCCAGGGAAGTGTTTCCTCCTATTTCCAAAGTTAGTTTATCAGGGTTTGTTTTTTAATATGCTTACCCTCTGTGCTTTACAATGCTTTCCTATGCATTACCAAACCTCTCTGTGCTTTACAATGCTTCCCTATGCTTTACCAGACCTCTCTGTGCTCTACAATGCTTCCCTATGCTTTACCAGACCTCTCTGTGCTTTACAATGCTTCTCTATGCTTTACCAGACCTCTCTGTGCTTTACAATGCTTCCCTATGCTTTACCAGACCTCTCTGTGCTTTACAATGCTTCCCTATGCTTTACCAGACCTCTCTGTGCTTTACAATGCTTCCCTATGCTTTACCAGACCTCTCTGTGCTTTACAATGCTTCCCTATACTTTACCAGACCTCTCTGTGCTTTACAATGCTTCCCTATGCTTTACCAGACCTCTCTGTGCTTTACAATGCTTCCCTATGCTTTACCAGACCTCTCTGTGCTTTACAATGCTTCCCTATGCTTTACCAGACCTCTCTGTGCTTTACAATGCTTTCCTATGCTTTACCAGACCTCTCTGTGCTTTACAATGCTTCCCTATGCTTTACCAGACCTCTCTGTGCTTTACAATGCTTCCCTATGCTTTACCAGACCTCTCTGTGCTTTACAATGCTTCCCTATGCTTTACCAGACCTATCTGTGCTTTACAATGCTTTCCTATGCTTTACCAGAACTCTCTGTGCTTTACAATGCTTCCCTACGCTTTACCAGACCTCTCTGTGCTTTACAATGCTTCACCATACCTCTCTGTGCATTACAATGCTCGTCTATACTTTACCATGCTTTCACTGTGCTGTATTACACTTTGCTATGCTTTTACTATGGGACACTTTTATAAGGGTTAGTTTACTATGTTTTTATTTTTTTTTAATATGGGGTCTGGACACATAGTGATTCATGGGACAGCAGTGCGTGTCAGAGACCAGCTTGTCAGTGCAAAGAGGTGACTCAGCGCTGGGGTGAGTCATGAGCAAACACACAGCCCAGAAATACTGAGTGTAAGCTTATAAAAGTGTCCCATAGTAAAAGCACAGCAAAGAACAGTGTGATACAACACAGTGAAAGCATGTTAAAGCATAGGGAAGCATTGTAAAGCACAAAGAGGTCTGGTAAAGCATAGGCAAGCATTGTAAAGCACAGAGGGGTCTGGTAAAGCATAGGGAAGCATTGTAAAGCACAGAGAGGTCTGGTAAAGCATAGGGAAGCATTGTAAAGCACAGAGAGGTCTGGTAAAGCATAGGGAAGCATTGTAAAGCACAGAGAGGTCTGGTAAAGCATAGGGAAGCATTGTAAAGCACAGAGAGGTCTGGTAAAGCATAGGGAAGCATTGTAAAGCACAGAGAGGTATGGTAAAGCATAGGGAAGCATTGTAAAGCACAGAGAGGTATGGTAAAGCATAGGGAAGCATTGTAAAGCACAGAGAGGTCTGGTAAAGCATAGGGAAGCATTGTAAAGCACAGAGAGGTCTGGTAAAGCATAGGGAAGCATTGTAAAGCACAGAGAGGTCTGGTAAAGCATAGGGAAGCATTGTAAAGCACAGAGAGGTATGGTAAAGCATAGGGAAGCATTGTAAAGCACAGAGAGGTCTGGTAAAGCATAGGGAAGCATTGTAAAGCACAGAGAGGTCTGGTAAAGCATAGGGAAGCATTGTAAACCACAGAGAAGTGTGGTAAAGCATAGGGAAGCATTGTAAAGCACATAGAGGTATGGTAAAGCATAGGGAAGCATTGTAAAGCACAGAGAGGTCTGGTAAAGCATAGGGAAGCATTGTAAAGCACAGAGAGGTCTAGGGAAGCATAAAGCATAAAGGAAGCATTGTAAAGCACAGAGAGGTCTGGTAAAGCATAGGGAAGCATTGTAAAGCACAGAGAGGTCTGGTAAAGCATAGGGAAGCATTGTAAAGCACAGAGAGGTCTGGTAAAGCATAGGGAAGCATTGTAAAGCACAGAGAGGTCTGGTAAAGCATAGGGAAGCATTGTAAAGCACAGAGAGGTCTGGTAAAGCATAGGGAAGCATTGTAAAGCACAGAGAGGTCTGGTAAAGCATAGGGAAGCATTGTAAAGCACAGAGAGGTCTGGTAAAGCATAGGGAAGCATTGTAAAGCACAGAGAGGTCTGGTAAAGCATAGGGAAGCATTGTAAAGCACAGAGAGGTATGGTAAAGCATAGGGAAGCATTGTAAAGCACAGAGAGGTCTGGTAAAGCATAGGGAAGCATTGTAAAGCACAGAGAGGTCTGGTAAAGCATAGGGAAGCATTGTAAAGCACAGAGAGGTCTGGTAAAGCATAGGGAAGCATTGTAAAGCACAGAGAGGTCTGGTAAAGCATAGGGAAGCATTGTAAAGCACAGAGAGGTCTGGTAAAGCATAGGGAAGCATTGTAAAGCACAGAGAGGTATGGTAAAGCATAGGGAAGCATTGTAAAGCACAGAGAGGTCTGGTAAAGCATAGGGAAGCATTGTAAAGCACAGAGAGGTATGGTAAAGCATAGGCAAGCATTGTAAAGCACAGAGAGGTCTGCTAAAGCATAGGGAAGCATTGTAAAGCACAGAGAGGTGTGGTAAAGCATAGGGAAGCATTGTAAAGCACAGAGAGGTCTGGTAAAGCATAGGGAAGCATTGTAAAGCACAGAGAGGTCTGGTAAAGCATAGGGAAGCATTGTAAAGCACAGAGAGGTCTGGTAAAGCATAGGGAAGCATTGTAAAGCACAGAGAGGTATGGTAAAGCACAGGGAAGCATTGTAAAGCACAGAGAGGTATGGTAAAGCATAGGGAAGCATTGTAAAGCACAGAGAGGTCTGGTAAAGCATAGGGAAGCATTGTAAAGCACAGAGAGGTCTGGTAAAGCATAGGGAAGCATTGTAAAGCACAGAGAGGTCTGGTAAAGCACAGGGAAGCATTGTAAAGCACAGAGAGGTCTGGTAAAGCATAGGGAAGCATTGTAAAGCACAGAGAGGTCTGGTAAAGCATAGGGAAGCATTGTAAAGCACAGAGAGGTCTAGTAAAGCATAGGGAAGCATTGTAAAGCACAGAGAGGTCTAGTAAAGCATAGGGAAGCATTGTGAAGCACAGAGAGGTCTGGTAAAGCATAGGGAAGCATTGTAAAGCACAGAGAGGTATGGTAAAGCATAGGGAAGCATTGTAAAGCACAGAGAGGTCTGGTAAAGCATAGGGAAGCATTGTAAAGCACAGAGAGGTGTGGTAAAGCATAGAGAAGCATTGTAAAGCACAGAGAGGTCTGGTGAAGCACAGAGAGCTGTACATTAGAAATGTCATTGGTGCTAATAGTTTCCAGTGCTGATGGGACTGGCAATTGTGGGAGATGACTTTCAAAGATAGCCCTGAAATCCCTTTTCATCCACCCCCCCGAACAGCCTCCCGCCATCTCAGCCCCCCAGCCTGGTTTCTGGACCCAGCCCTGCCTCTGAGTCGGCTTCTTGTTGTGGTGGACAAACATTATTTTATTCATTTCCTGTTCGACTGAGTTTTAAAAAAAAAAAAAAAAGAAGAAAAAAAGAAAGACAATTCAGAGTTTGCCTGTAATGTGGCTGGAATGATCCAGACAGGGAGACAGGATCAAACCCTGTCGGTAAACTGCACAGAGGTGGGGCTGGGAGGGGGGCTGGGGGGGCAGAGATTATAGAAGAGCTCTTTTCCAACTTCCCATTCCCTTTCAATGAAGACCAGGTCCAAATCTTTTCATGGGATAGAATTTATTGAGGAAGCACAAATACAACTTTTAAACCTATATATGAACTATATGAACATAATTTAGATATTTTTTATTCAACATCATGTAATCAAAGAAACTACAAAACGATGTCGCAAAAGTCTACTGGAAGCCATAATAGCAGCACAGTAGCATTTAATGTTTGATTTCGAAATGTCAATGTTTTTTTTTTTGTTAAGTCTATGGGAAAACCACCAAGCGGTGTGCAATTCAATATGTTAACGTGACATCATTCAGCAGCTTTCATTCGACTTTATGAAGCAAAATTTACTGAATTCTACAGGATGATGCAAAGCTTATGACCACAGATGTAGGCTTTATTGAGCAAACAGATCTATGCTTGGTCAGAAGCTCATGTGATTACACAATTGCAATACAGATGTAGAGTTGTTGACAAGTTCAGCATGTGTTTGACAAGTTCACATATCTCTTGACGTTAGTAATTCTTGGAACGGCTTTTACGAATTGTAGACGTCTGTTTGAAATGCTTTCGCGCTTTTTTTTTTTTTACTGCCCTCTCAGAATAGTTTTCCTGTTCTGGTGTCTTGAACTAACTGTCCCTCTTTCCTGTGTTTGGCATGAGCAGAAATAATAGCTGTGCTGAGTCATAATGACAAGCTGTGTGTGCGTCTCTGCTGATTGGAGAAACTTGAAGAAGCACAAAAAGGTGTTTGTGGTTCAAAATACACAGCAGGCTTACCAACAATCACTATGGCTTAAACGAACAGACCAGAATAGACAACCCTATACCATACCAAAAAAATGTAAACAAGTAAAATAAAACCTGTATTTGCATATATGGTAAAGCATAGGGAAGCATTGTAAAGCACAGAGAGGTCTGGTAAAGCACAGGGAAGCATTGTAAAGCACAGAGAGGTCTGGTAAAGCATAGGGAAGCATTGTAAAGCACAGAGAGGTCTGGTAAAGCATAGGGAAGCATTGTAAAGCACAGAGAGGTCTGGTAAAGCATAGGGAGGCATTGTAAAGCACAGAGAGGTCTGGTAAAGCATAGGGAAGCATTGTAAAGCACAGAGAGGTCTGGTAAAGCATAGGGAAGCATTGTAAAGCACAGAGAGGTCTGGTAAAGCATAGGGAAGCATTGTAAAGCACAGAGAGGTCTAGTAAAGCATAGGGAAGCATTGTAAAGCATAGAGAGGTCTGGTAAAGCATAGGGAAGCATTGTAAAGCACAGAGAGGTCTAGTAAAGCATAGGGAAGCATTGTACAGCACATAGAGGTCTGGTAAAGTATATTAAAAACATGGCATACCAGGATAACCTATTGTAAATGCAGAGTATAACCGTAAAACTGTCATGGCAGTCATTTATAAGGGGGAGACAATGGAGTTCTGGCATTTGTAACTTTGACAGCCTCACTGAGGTCATATTTACATAACCAGCACCCCCCACCCTCTCTTTCATGAGTCACGGGCAAACTGACACCAAACTTAACGCAACTGCCGTTTCTCAAGACACTTCCAGTCTTTACCACCCACTTAGATCCCAAAATCCAGCCTTCTAGCCAGCTAGACCCCCAGGATCTGCAGCACTGATCTGAGGCACACTGAGGGCTAGGTTGGGGGGGGGGGGGGGGGGGGGGGGGGGGGGGGGGGGGGGGGGGGGGGGGGGGGTGGGGGGGGGGGGGGGGTGGGGGGGGGGGGGGTGGGGAATTCACACCTTCTTTGTTTACTTACGTGGTTTAACTATCCTGTGCTGTGTGGTTTCGTGGTTTACGTTTTCTTCCAAAAAGAATGGAGCACTCTTTGAAGTGTGGGAGGCGGGTTGCTTCCATGTGGTTGGTATCCATGGCAGGTTGAGGTTACATTGTTGCCCGATCGATGGCTGGCAGATCTACACTTGAGGATAGACTAGCATGATTAACTATCGTGGTAAACTACAAGAAATGCACAGTATATTATTATTTTTATTAATTAGTAATTTAGCAGACGCTTTTATCCAAAGCAACTTACAGAGACCAGGGGGGTGAACTCTACATCGTCAACAACTGCTGCTTTGCAGAGTCACTTCCAATAGGACCTCGTTCAGCTGCGGGACGGAGCACAAGGAGGTGAAGTGACTTGCTCAGGGTTACACACACACAGCGAGTCAGTGGCTGGTAAAACTATGGGAAAAAGCATGATAAATCTATACAATTACAATGCAAGAATATCTGTGGTCAATTTTTAGGATGAAAAGTGACTTGGGTCCCAGTTTAATAGAGCCTGGCAGAACTCTAGTACCTGTGGGCGCTGGCGGGACTGTTCGGTATTTGAATGTTTAAAGATCTCTTGGGGTTAAGTATGTTTCACATAAACACTGTGGAGATGAATGGCTTCGAAGAGACATCCAAACTCTCAAACTAAACGCCCTGCAAGAGAGAGAGAGCCACTTGAGAGGAGGGGAGAGATTGAGAGAGAGAGAGAGAGAGAGAGAGAGAGAGAGAGAGAGAGAGAGAGAGAGAGAGAGAGAGAGAGAGAGAGAGAGAGGTCTGCTTCTCATCCTGTCAGACTGGGATAGGCAGCTGGAAGTAGGGGGCAGCTCTTTAACTATGGTTATACTGTGCATTTACTGTAGTTTACCCTGTATTTTAAACACGCTTTACCAGACCTCTCTGTGCTTGACAATGCTTTCCTATGCTTTACTAGAACTCTCTGTACCGTACAATGCTTCCCTATGCTTTACCATACCTCTCTGTGCTTTACAATGCTTCCCTATGCTTTACCAGACCTCTCTGTGCTTTACAATGCTTCTCTATGCTTTACCAGACCTCTCTGTGCTTTACAATGCTTCCCTATGCTTTACCAGACCTCTCTGTGCTTTACAATGCTTCCCTATGCTTTACCAGACCTCTCTGTGCTTTACAATGCTTCCCTGTGCTTTACCAGACCTCTTTGTGCTTTACAATGCTTCCCTATGCTTTACCAGACCTCTCTGTGCTTTACAATGCTTCTCTATGCTTTACCATACCTCTCTGTGCTTTACAATGCTTCCCTATGCTTTACCAGACCTCTCTGTGCTTTACAATGCTTCTCTATGCTTTACCAGACCTCTCTGTGCTTTACAATGCTTCCCTATGCTTTACCAGACCTCTCTGTGCTTTACAATGCTTCCCTATGATTTACCACACCTCTCTGTGCTTTACAATGCTTCCCTGTGCTTTACTAGACCTCTTTGTGCTTTACAATGCTTCCCTATGCTTTACCAGACCTCTCTGTGCTTTACAATGCTTCTCTATGCTTTACCAGGCCTTTCTGTGCTTTACAATGCTTTACCATACCTCTCTGGGCTTTATAATGCTTGCCTATGCTGTACCATGCTTTCACGGTGCTGTATCACACTGTGCTGTATCACACTGCTCCAGGGATGAGCTGTTAGTAAAACAGTATTTTTAGCTCAAAGTGCTTCGTATTCCACTGTGTGGTTTTTTGACAGTCCAAGCCTCTTTTCTCATAGAGAAACTATTACCCAGCTTCATTATTGTTTAATGGCAGCATTAAAAAAATATATTAAAACACTTTATAAAACGTGGAGTAACTTTTTCCTCTCGGTTTGAAGTTTTTATGGCTTTTTTTTTTTTTTAAATATAACTCTTCTCTCTTCTCCTCCTGGCTCAAAATACACTGGTAACTGAAAAACACTCAAACAGAGTTAAATTTAGAAACACCAAAATAAACTTGTTCTATATGAATGGTTAAAAACCGGTATTTAGGAACTACTGCTTCTAAACGGATGAATGTAATATTTTTTTGTTTGTTTGTTTTTTTTACTTTGTAACTGTGCTGCGTGTTTTAGGCACAGGATAACATTTATAAACAGGATCTCGGCTGCAATTCAGAACCCAGCTAGGTCCTCAAATCCTGTGCCCGCTGAGAGTGCAGATCTGGCACTCGGAGAGTCAACCACAAAGCATTCGAAATGGTTCAACCACAGCAACATCTACACAAACAGCTCGAGTGCATTCATATCAGGGTTTGTTCAGGGTTAATGACTTATGACATGTTTCTAAGTGTCGGGTGCGTCTCCCTGTGATCGTGTTGAGAGTGTGTTTCATTCTCTTTGTGTGGCAGAGCCTCTCTCTCCCCTCTCCCTGTACCTCAGTTTTATATCAGTTACTCTGTGCTGTGCTGGGGGTCTCTTATAATGTGTTTCTAAGTGTCGGGTGCGTCTCCCTGTGATCGTGTTGAGAGTGTGTTTCATTCTCTTTGTGTGGCAGAGCCTCTCTCTCCCCTCTCCCTGTACCTCAGTTTTATATCAGCTGGAGCTTAATTATCATCAATTATTCAATCAGCTCCAGTCACATTCTCACAGGAAATTAACCCCATCCCTGCCAACCACTGCAAAAACACCCCAAAACAATACTGTTTACAGGCAGGGCCCTGCCCTTTCACGAGGTCTTTTGTACATCTGCACACACCCCGAGCAACACTCTGCCCCCAGTGGATGTAAGAGGAATAGCACACTCGTTCTAGATTTCTTATTTATATATTTTTTAAATGGTGAGGGAGAGGGGTTGGGATAACATTGCTGTAATAACAGGTAGGAGCATGCATTTTAAAGCATTGCTTAGCTCTGATACCCAAACGTAACCTTACACACATGCCCCCAGATTCCCGCGAGATAAACCGATAGGAGAAAGAGAAAAATAGGGGTAGAGTGAGAGAAAGAAAGAGAGAGAGAGAGCACGAGGAGAGAAAACACAGAGAGAAAGAGATTGAGGGGTGATAATATTCTGAAATGTCACATCAAATAAACGAGCTGTAAAACAAAGCCGTGCCTGCATGTTTATCTGGCTCTTTCACACTCTCCTCCTGGCTGATAGCTTATCCGCTCGCTCGCTCGCTTTATATCTGATGCTGCCGTGGGGATCGGCTTTCAAACACGAAAACACCCTTATAAAACTAGTTTGCTCCCCGTGTTTTTCCCATGGTTACCCTAGCTTACCCTGTCATGTTTATTAATGTGCTTTATCAAATAATACCTACCTATGCTTTACCGTGTTTTGCTGTATTACACTTTGCTGTGCTTTTACTGTGGGAAACTTTTATAAGAGTTAGTTTACCATGGTTTGTTTTTTAATATGCTTTACCAGAACTCTCTGTGCTTTACCATGCTTCCCTATGCTTTACCAGAACTCTCTGTGCTTTACAATGCTTCCCTATGCTTTACCAGACCTCTCTGTGCTTTACAATGCTTCCCTATGCTTTACCAGACCTCTCTGTGCTTTACAATGCTTCCCTATGCTTTACCAGACCTCTCTGTGCTTTACAATGCTTCCCTATGCTTTACCAGACCTCTCTGTGCTTTACAATGCTTCCCTATGCTTTACCAGACCTCTCTGTGCTTTACAATGCTTCCCTATGCTTTACCAGACCTCTCTGTGCTTTACAATGCTTCCCTATGCTTTACCAGACCTCTCTGTGCTTTACAATGCTTCCCTATGCTTTACCAGACCTCTCTGTGCTTTACAATGCTTCCCTATGCTTTTCCATACCTCTCTGTGCTTTACAATGCTTTCCTATGCTTTACCACACCTCTCTGTGCCTTACAATGCTTGCATATTTTTTACAACTCTCTGTGCTTCACCTTTTTAGCCCCTTTAAGCCCTCTCCATCTCTCCCTCTCTCTCTCTCTCTCTCTACACCACGCCTCATTTCAACTCAGGTAACCTCTCTACCTGGCTGAATGTTTTGTAAATATAAATGTAAATAATTACCAGGTTGATGTGTTACGACAGGAATATCAGGCAGGTGTGGTTAGTTAATTTATGGAGCTTCTTTCAGTGTTTCTATTGAAGACGCTGAGAAAGACTTCTAGTGGAAACCTTTGCCACTGAATACATTTATTTATTTTTTTTGTATTTCTTCATTCAAGACTATTACGCGCTTACCCTAGCTATAGTCTCAAAATCAAATAATAATAAGTCATGGATATATGACACAGTTTTTTTGGTTTGGTTTTTAGTTGAGATGAAGCACATTTAATTCACAGGAGTTTGACTGTGGAAAAGCCAGCATGACTTACCCACTATGAGCACTCGGGAGTGGAAATGTGCAGGAAGGGTATGATTCACTGTGTTTTGATGAATAAGGAAACTTTCTCTGCGTGACACATAGTGAGGTGTGCGAATCAGTAACCCTGCGCAGAGGCACACTGTACCCTTGGAAACATTCACTACAGTATTTTTGCAGTTTTACCTGTTCCCATGGTTATAATGCATTAGTTTACCCTGGTGTGCTGTGTTATTGATACGTGTTCACTGTGCTGTATTACACTTTGCTATGCTTTTCCTATGGGCAACTTTTATAAGGGTTACTTTACCATGATTTGCTTCACAATGCTTCCCTATGCTTTACCAGACCTCTCTGTGCTTTACAATGCTTCCCTATGCTTTACCAGACCTCTCTGTGCTTTACAATGCTTCCCTATGCTTTACCAGACCTCTCTGTGCTTTACAATGCTTCCCTATGCTTTACCAGACCTCTCTGTGCTTTACAATGCTTCCCTATGCTTTACCAGACCTCTCTGTGCTTTACAATGCTTCCCTATGCTTTACCAGACCCCTCTGTGCTTTACAATGCTTGCCTATGCTTTATCACACTTTGCTGTGCTTTTACTGTGGGAGACTTTTCTAAGGACACGATGCATCTCGACACAAGACCAAAAGACATCAGAGCTACCTGGAGCTCACAGAATATCCTTTTCTACAGCAGAATGGGGGTCATTGATTCCAGAGCTGCTTCAGGCACTTGGTTTCCATTGCATCGTGCTGATCCAGTTACCTGTTTCACATACTCTGTTACATCAATGAATACAAGCCAGGTCATTTTTACCACTGAATACATTTCAGGCATATTCTTGTGGGTGTGGGGGATATGTGTCTAAAATAAGGATTACAGCATAACAAAAATCAAATAAAAAACCCAAGATGCATCGTGTGTGAGTGACTGTCTTGGTATTTGCGTCAGCGCTGTGTGTGCTGCTGGCTTGAGGTTCGCTGCAGTTCAGGGAGTCTCTGGTATAAATGTCACGATGGGTTTGCAGCAACAGTGCTTGCTGCGAAACAGCTTGGAGGAGAGAAGATTTAATCAAGCCCCCCCCCCAATCAGAGGCTGAGGTGTGTCAGTATCTCAGTGAGCTGTGCTTGTGCAAAGCTGAGCTCCTGTGTGTGAAACACAGCTGCTTCACACCCACACATCTCCGTTTGTATTAAAAAAAAAAAAAAAAAAAAAAAAAAAAAAATGTATTTTGCAGTCAGACAATGTCTGAGTTTCTGCCTCTGGGTAACCCTCCTCTCCCCCTAACCCTGCCTTCCCACTCTCACTCAGACAGGATAAACTTTCCCAGGACCCCAACCCCCACACACACACCGTCATGGGACCCAGTCTGTTTCTCTTCCTCTCTTACCTTCCCCCTCTCTCTCTCTCAGCCCTCTTCTCAAAGTGTAGTAAAGCACAGAGAAGATAAGGAACCAGCCCCTTCTTAAAGTGAAGCACAGAGAAGAAAATGAACCAGCCCCTTCTCAAAGTGAAGCACAGAGAAGATAATGAACCAGCCCCCTTCTCAAAGTGAAGCACAGAGAGGATAATGAACCAGCCCCTTCTCAAAGTGTAGTAAAGCACAGAGAAGATAATGAACCAGCTCCTTCTCAAAATGAAGCACAGAGAGGATAATGAACCAGCCCCCTTCTCAAAGTGAAGCACAGAGAGGATAATGAACCAGCCCCTTCTCAAAGTGTAGTAAAGCACAGAGAAGATAATGAACCAGATCCTTCTCAAAGTGAAGCACAGAGAAGAGAATGAACCAGCCCCTTCTCAAAGTGTAGTAAAGCACAGAGAAGAGAACGAACCAGCCCCCTTCTCAAAGTGAAGCACAGAGAGGATAATGAACCAGCCCCTTCTCAAAGTGTACTGAAGGAAAAGGGAGAGGGAAAGGAGAGCGATAAAGGAGCATGACCATGCCATGTGTGTTTTGTTTACATGTTTGTAACCCAGACCCTCTCTGTCTCTCTCCCTCTCTCTTTCACACACACCTCATCTCCAGTCAGACAGACCAGCAGGAAGCTAACCTCCTTCTCCTCTTCTCTCTTCTACTGTTTCATTTTCTGCCAAAACAAGCTGTTTACTCAGTAAGCATGTGGTCAGACAGTGAGTGGAAGGGAAAGTATGGAGGACCTGTATTGCATGACTGAAGGGGTTAGAGGGGGGCAGACTGACAGGAGGGTGGACGGAGAGGCAGGCACAGACAGACAGACAGACGGGTCGAGCTACAGACAGCATATCAAAAGAGTTGGTAATAAAGACTGCCATTGCAGAGCAGAGCTGCTTTTACTATGAGATAAAAACACCACTGACCTTGTTACCCATACACTCTGGGGCTAATCAAGCTGTTAGTGAAACCAGCTTACTTCCCATCCCTGCATGATTTCCTCTCCAGTATTCAATTAGGATACTGTTTGCTGATCGTGTCTAGAGTCACTGGCATTCCCCTAATGAAAATGCCTGGGTGATTTAGTGTGTAGCTTCCATCTCTCCCTGTGTACCAGTGTGTGTGTGTGTGTTTGTATCAGTGTGTTTCAGTGAGTGTGTGTGTGTGTGTGTGTGTTTGTATCAGTGTGTTTCAGTGAGTGTGTGTGTATTTATCAGTGTGTATCAGTGTGTGTGTGTGTGTGTGTTTGTATCAGTGTGTATCAGTGAGTGTGTGTGTATCAGTGTGTGTGTGTTGATGTGTTTCAGAGTGTGTATCAGTGTCTGTGTGTGTGTCAATGTGTGTATCAGTGAGTGTTGGTGTGTATGTGTGTGTGTGTGTGTGTGTGTGTGTGTATCTATGTTGAATGCTGCACAGTGGAAAGTGTTTTGAACACTGTGAACAGGACCCCCCCCCCCCGTGACTCACAGCGCAGATTCATACCTGCAGGGTTGGAGGGGTCTGTGAGTCATGCTGGACTTCCACGGGGGTCCCTCTCTTTTCACTTCCTCTCGTGATTCACTCCACTTACACACTGTGCCCCCCCGCGATGTGCGTTTTGAATTAAAGAACCCTCTCGCCTCGTATCCTTTCATGATATTCCACTTCACTTATTTACTGGGTTTATTTTTTTCATTGCAACGTTGAACCTTCCCGTTGGGCGGTCTGCAGTAGGTAGAAAGATGTGTCTGATTGAGGATTCCCTTATAAAAGATTACCAAAGTATTTTTTGTGCTGTACAATGCTTGCCTATGCTTTAGTGTTTCATTCTCTTTCACTCTTTACACGACAGACCCCCCCCCCAACACAGCAAAACATGCAAGAGAATGAAAGGCAACACGATCAGAGAGAAACTTAGGATCACATTATAAGAGACCCCCAACACAGCACAGATTAGCTGATATAAAACTGAGGTACAGGGAGAGGGGAGCGAGAGGCTCTATCACACAAAGAGAATGAAACACACTTGCAACACGATCACAGGGAGACACACCCGACACTTAGAAACACATTAGAAGCAGGCATGGTCCCAGCGGAGCTTCCCTCTCGGCGCAGGAATGCCAAGAATGTGAGTGTGGAATGGACAGGTTTTGCTCCGATATGCCCAGGCAGAAACAAACAGCCAGCTAGCCAGCCAGGCTGCCAGAGAGGAATAATTAATATTGATTTCAAACACAAGGCTCCGAACTTCACAAACGAGAAGGAAAAACAAACAGAGACACTCTGACACATACACACTGATACACACTCATACTGACTCACACACACTCACACACTCAGACACACTGAGACACACACACACACAGACACTCAGACACACTGATACACACACACACTCACCCACACTGAGACAAACACACTCATACTGACACACACACACACACTGAGAGACACACACACACAAACACTCAGACACACAGACACACACACACACTGAGACAAACACACTCATACAGACACACACACACACAGAGACACACAGACGCACTGAGACACACACACACACAGACACTCAGACACACTGATACACACACACACTCACCCACACTGAGACAAACACACTCATACTGACACACACACACACACACACAGAGACAAACACACTCATACTGACACACACACACACACACACACACTGACACACACACACACACACACACTGACACACACACACACACACACACACACTGAGACAAACACACTCATACTGACACACACACACACACTCAGACACACTGACACACACACACACACACAAACCCACACTCACACATACACACACACACACACAAACACACACACCACTCATGACTGGGGACACACACAACACCCACACCACACACACACACTCAGACGTACTGAGACTCAAACACACACCGAGACAAACACACTCATACCCTACACACACACACACACTCAGACGTACTGAGATACACACACACACACCGAGACAAACACACTCATACTGACACACACACACACAGACACACACACACACCTTCTTTTGTGTGTGAGATGACTGTGTGTGTGTGTGTGTCACCAAGTCAAACACACGCATACTGAGACCTCACACACAGCCACACACACCCACACACACACACACACAAAGACTTTTAGTGGAAACGCCTGTCATTGAATTAATTTTCTTCTAGCGTTTCAATAGTGTTTAGTACTCAGGGATGATGACAGAAGAACGTCTTGTTCGGTATATTGGCTTGCGCTGTACACACACACACGAGCATCAAACGAAACAAACAAGCCTCTGTTTTCAATTAGTTTTTACGAGTCCCCTCTTAACCAAGAGAGTGTTGAAACACGTGTGATGAAGGCGTTACGAGAGCGCTGATCCTCCCCACTGAGATCTCTCTTCCAGTTCAGGAACGCTTTCTCTCTGTCTCCGCTGCTGTCGACAGCTGGGTGTTTAAAAATCTTGCTTTTCCCATGGTTAGTTTTCCCATGGTTAGTTTTTTTTAATATACTTTACCACACCTCTCTGTGCTTTACAATGCTTCCCTATGCTTTACCAGACCTCTCTGTGCTTTACAATACTTCCCTATGCTTTACCAGACCTCTCTGTGCTTTACAATGCTTCCCTATGCTTTACCAGACCTCTCTGTGCTTTACAATGCTTCCCTATGCTTTACCAGACCTCTCTGTGCTTTACAATGCTTCCCTGTGCTTTACCAGACCTCTCTGTGCTTTGCAATGCTTCCCTATGCTTTACCAGACCTCTCTGCGCTTTACAATGCTTCCCTATGCTTTACCAGACCTCTCTGTGCTTTACAATGCTTCCCTGTGCTTTACCAGACCTCTCTGTGCTTTGCAATGCTTCCCTATGCTTTACCAGACCTCTCTGCGCTTTACAATGCTTCCCTGTGCTTTACTAGACCTCTCTGTGCTTTATTACACTTTGCTGTGCTTTTACTATGGGAAACTTTTCTAAGTAGTTTGCATGTATTCAGTAGTACTAGGAAAGGGTTAAAACTGTATTGAAATACTGTTTGCATAAGTGTGGAGTGGGGGAGACGGGACGAGAAATTACAAGCTTAACATTTTTTGAAACTTAAACAATGGGACATTTTTTTAACAAAAGTCAAAAGTAATAATTAACAATCCTCTTGATTTCTGTAACAAGTAAGGGATTAAGAAATCGCTCATGACTGCCTGGTGTGAAATAAAAAAAAAATAATTCTGTAATGAAAGCAAGGAAGAAATTGCAGTAGAATTGTGTAATTAGTGAGATAGAGAGAGAGTGAGTGAGCGCGAGAGAAAGGGAGGGCGGGAGAGAAGCCAGCATCTTGTTTGAATTGTCCAGGGCTACATTGTGATGAGTTGTGTAACAGAGATTTTGACACAGCGTGGAGCGACCAGGGAAATTGAGAGAGATGCCAGACTGCAAACCCTCTGTTGAGCCAGAAGCACAGAACAACAGTTAAATAACAGCGGGACAGAGAGAGGGGAGAGGTGAGGAGGAGGAGGAGAGGGGAGGGGAGCAGAGGGGAGAGGAGAGGAGGAAGAGAGGGGAGGGGGGCAGAGATGGAAAAAGCAGCAGGGAAAAGAAAGAAGGAGAGAAAGACATACCCCATTCCCCCGTCCTCTTTCTTCTCCACACACGCACACACACACACACACTGGAGATTAAATCATTAAATCCCCAGTACAGTAATTTCTCTCTCTCTTACTGGAAATGAGGGATTCCGTGCAGACCCCCACTCACCTCCGGGGGCGGAGGGGGAGGGGGGGGCATTATAACCTACGTAACCAGGGCGCTCTCCGGGGGGTAAAACTGTCAGTTTGTGTGAACTAAAGCCAAACTTTGTGTGAACTATATATATATATATATATATATATATATATATATATATATATATATATATATATATATATATATCTATTATATATAAGATTGCTGATGCTATGAGCATAACTCAAAGCCGTAGTACTCAAAGCCTCCACTAGTGTTTTCTACTATTATAACAACTTTGACTTGCATAAAACTCTGTCTTCTTTGTTCCTTTCTTTCATTATAGAAAACTTTTTTTAATTTTTTATTTCACACCAGGCAGTCGTGAGCAATTTCTTAATCCCTTACTTGTTAAAGAAATCAGGAGGATTATTAATTATTACTTTTGACTCTCGTTAAAAAAAAATGTTAAGCTTGTAATTTCTGCAAGATTTGTAAACACCCACCCGTTGACAGCACTAGTAAAAAAGCGAAAGGGCAAGTAGACAGCAGCTTTAACTAGCGGAGACAGAGAGAAAGCATTCCTGAACTAGAAGAGAAAGCTCAGTGAGGAGGGTCAGCGCTCTATTAGCGCCTTCATCGCACGTGTTTCACGTGTCAAATCAACAGTACGAAGGTCACTCTGAAATCAGGACTGAAAGGATGTTTTGCAGTAAGAATACTTCTGTTAAGAAAGGGGAACAGGACTAAAATCCACACACAGAAAGTGGACTCTGGAACGACGGTCAAAGGTGCTTGGTTTGATGGATGACGACACCTCTGCCTGCCTCCAGTTTTGTTCTCATGCAACGCTTGTCGTCTTTCTATTCCTGAAGGATATTATCTTCAAGTCTCGCTCATCCTTGTTAGACAGCTTTTTGGGTCTTCCAGTCCCGGGTTTGTCAATTACAGATGATGCTTCTCTGAACTTGATGATTGTGCTTCGGATACCATGCCTTGAAAATCAAGAGATGCGAGCGATTCCCCTCAATGTGTTTCCTTCTTTATGCAAATCAAGGTTATAATAGAGTTCATTTGTGGGGTGCAAACCAGATTCACCGGAGCAAGAGATTACCAAACTGATAGAGGAGATGTGAATTCAAGCCCAGACCACACAGGGTTAATCACCACAGCGGCCACGTCAGTGTTAGTTACTCCGTGGCCTAGCGTGTCATTTGGGATTGAGCTACACTGCTCATAAAAGTGTAATCCTGAATGAGAGAGACAACACATCATTACAGACAACACTCAAGGGAGAGGAAGAGGGATGAAGGCACTAGAGCCCCAACGCTGGTCTGCTTGACTCAGTTTAGTTTCAGTAACACTGATGAAGGCACTAGAGCCCCAACGCTGGTCTGCTTGACTCAGTTTAGTTTCAGTAACACTGATGAAGGCACTAGAGCCCAAACGCTGGTCTGCTTGACTCAGTTTAGTTTCAGTAACACTGATGAAGGCACTAGAGCCCAAACGCTGCTCTGCTTGACTCAGTTTAGTTTCAATAACACTGATGAAGGCACTAGAGCCCAAACTCTGGTCTACAGGGTGGGTGGAGGAGCATTAAAAGGGGAATCCTCCTAATCCCCGCTGTTCCTCCCAACCCTTCGGCTGATCAGTTCTTCCATAATTACAAATAAAGGTGTGCGACGCATTTTTGGACAGTTTCGTTGTTTTAATCCAGTCTTGTTTATACTTGAATCCAGCTTTCTGGAGTAGATTTGCACTGTACGTCTCTCAGTGCTTTCCCCATGGTTTGACTGTGCATTTCCCATAGTGGACCACAGGTTTGCCATGCTTATTAACGTAACATTTTAGCGATTGAGGAGACCAGGGAGACGATGTTGCAGGGTTATTTGTTGTCTAATTGCTGGGTGCCGACCAACATGATTAGAGGGAGCCACAGAACACTTAGATGCATGTATTACCGCTGAAAAGTAGTTTTAGATGCACAATGAATACATTTTTCATTGGGCTGAACTTTCTACATGATCTGACTGTGTGCGTGTGCGTGTGTGTGCGTGTGTGTGCGTGTGTGCGTTCAGAAAACCACAAGAAAGCAGCTGGCGCTCACTGAAGACACACCAAACAAAAAATCCATTTCCTTTCCATTAAAAAAATAAATAAAAATACACAGCAGTAAATGAAAAACTGAATAAAAGATGAAAGGCTGAGAGTCCACAGCAAGTCCACACCTGGGGGGATAATGACTAGCAGACCCTGCACAGCTGCATCTCGTAAACACAGCCCGTGCCCCTCAGACAGCGTAGCATAGGAAAAGCACAGTGTAATACAACACAGTGACAGCATGGTAAAGCACAGAGAGGTCTGGTAAAGCATAGGCAAGCATTGTAAAGCACAGAGAGATTTGGTAAAGCATAGGGAAGCATTGTAAAGCACAGAGAGGTCTGGTAAAGCATAGACAAGCATTGTAAAGCACAGAGAGGTCTAGTAAAGCATAGGGAAGCATTGTAAAGCACAGAGAGGTCTGGTAAAGCATAGGGAAGCATTGTAAAGCACAGAGAGGTCTGGTAAAGCATAGGGAAGCATTGTAAAGCACAGAGAGGTCTGGTAAAGCATAGGGAAGCATTGTAAAGCACAGAGAGGTCTGGTAAAGCATATTAATAAACACGGCAAATAAAGGTACACTGTGCTGCAGAGTATAACCATGGGAAAAGCATGGGCGGGGGGGGGGGGGGGGGGCTGCAAAAATACCTGGGTAAACATTTCTAAGAGTTCCTCCTTATCACCCTTGATTCTGATATTCTTCACATCCTGCGCTAATGAACGTCCTGTCCAGGTTCCCTCAGCTGTTTATTTTTATTGGAGGGATTTCACAGCGAGACAAACTCCTTCTCAAAGCCCAGCTTTCCAAAGCGCAGCCAAACCCTGCCATCAGCACGACTCCTAGCAACCAGACCCACACAACAAACATGTGGGGCAGTTCTTTCCGAATCCGTGGTACCACGATGGGGTAACTGTCGGCACCATGGAAAAAACAGACACCACGATGAAATCGAAGCTCAGTAAAAAAAAAAAAATTAAATAAAAAGAGAAAAAAATGTTTTTTTTTTTTTTTTTTTAAAACTAAAACATCAATATTTCAATCCCTCCCTCCATCCCTGCACTGCGAAGCTCTAAAAGTCCTTATGCGGTTTCTCACTGAATTTTACAACAGTGACTTCAAGATAAGGGGGCATGAGCGTTGCACTAGAGCTCTGATACCTATCGCGATATGTTGTCATCGCGATGCATGCTGCACAAATAAGATCAAGCTAGACACGTTAAATGAGGCTGGGAAAGTGTGTAAGTGACATGAGCATTAATGCAATTGTGATGAAACTCGCCAAGGAGAGAGAGAGTATCTCAGGGTGTGGAGGCTGGCTGGTTGGTTGTTGGTTGTTGCATTCTCTTTACCTGTATCTCAAATCTAGAGAACCATTTGTCTGATTGTGATTAAACTTCCTAAGGAAATTCCTTTGCACGTTTGTGAGAATATCTGAATCTGGTGTGTGTGTGTGTGTTTTGTCAAAGACTGGTCTGTAACTTCTATTGGTACTGGAGTTAGACGTTTCAATGGTGCCATCTGGTGGTAATATCTTGTACAGCAGCAGTTCTTTTGCAATCATATAATATCCCATTGGAAGAATGTAGGGTGTCGGGGGTCCCTGTGTGACTCACCTGGTAGCAGTGTGGCCACGTGGAGCGCAGGGTGAGTCACACAGCGCAGGTTTGCATCCTGGCTGTGAGATGTAGGCAGGTCTTCGCTGGGGACTCTGAAGGGAGCGTTGCATTGGCTCAGGGAGTGGGTTAAGGAGGCAAAACTATCCTGGACTGTTTCTCCTCACCGCTCTACAGCGCACCCTGCTGGCCAGGCACCCAGTGAGCTCAGAGCAGACACCTGCAGAGATGCTCTTTGTCCTCCAGAGGTCACTAGCTCGCTGTAGAGTTCCCAGGAAAGGAAGCTGGCTGAAGCCGATTGCTGCGGTGAGGGGAATATAATTAAACACAGTGAATTTAAATAAATAAAGGAATGTAATAAGCACGTTCACATCCTAACAATGTAACCAATCTTTATGACGTCACTGAAACATTTACAACTCTGATATGATGACCCCCTCCTTCCACTAAATTTTACCACATCAGTGATGGAAATAAGACCCCAGTTGCACAGCAGTGTCACCCAGTCCAGGTTTTACTACCAGCTTGATCAGCCCCAGTGTGTCTAGGCAACAAGCTCAGGTGCGTGTTATTATTAAACTCCTAGTGAAACCAGGAATGGATCGCACTGCTATGCTTCGGGAGTCTTATTCACTTCCCAGTGTTTGCAGTGGTGTGGTGTTAATAATCTGAAGGTTTATAAATCATTAAACGAGACCCCTTTTCAAAAACAGACAAATAAACCAGCAGTTAAACAAGAATAGATCACAAGAACAGAATCACAGCTGTAGTTTATTCTTCAATGGATTTTGTTTGCAGTGTCTTATCGTGTCTATAGCCCTGGTTTCTGAGCCTCACTGCATCTTCCTCTCCTCCCTCTCATCTGAACACACACACACACACACACACACACACACACACACACACACACACACACACACACACACACACACACACACACACACACACACACACACACACACACACACACACACACACACACACACACTTGGAGGTTGAATAGCAAATACCATATAGCCATATATAACTGCTGCAGTTATAGCTTGAACCTGTCTGTGAGCGGCTGGGGAGAATGTCAGCTCTCTCTCTCTCTCTGGCTGGACTGCGTGTATGCAAAGTTGTTATGCAGCTGGAAATGAACGCTTTTGCAGGGACAGTATCGCATGTCTGTGCGAGGCTGTGTTTCCACTGAGCAAACAAAACACACAGTCAATTGTGAGGGTTGAATTTGCCATTTCCGTAAGAAAGCAAGGCGGGGTCAGGGTTGTTTTTTAACTCGGCTCTCTAAACTGCAGTTTAGTAAATGTATTTAGTTGTGGTGGCGATTCTATCCGGAGAGCCTCCTAACAACGCTTAATCTTTTTGCATGAATTTGTTTATAAACAATACCTATCGAAATAGCGCAACACTGTTATTACAGGTAACTTTGCACTCACCTGCACGCTTTTATTTAAGCAACAGGTAAAGTTTCTATTTGTTGAATATTTCTTGCTTCACACAGTCAGAGACCCGGAAAGCCAATCAGCTGCTGTGTAGGTTAGAAAATACCGAAGTAAAACAATTAGCGACAGTTCGTTCAATTAACCCCCCTCACTTTAATGAATACACTGCAGTTTAGAGAGGCGGGTTACAAAACCTGACCGGACCTGCCTTAGAAGAGTCCCGACATTCGGGAGCTTTGGCAACCCTAGCTGGGTGTGCATCACAGGGTGACATCGGGGCTCAAAAAAGAAAGAAAGAAAGGGTTACTGCCTCATTATGAACGCCTCACCTGTCATCAATCACACACATGACGTAACGGCATACAGGTGTTTAATAATAACAATACCAATACTAGTAATAGGGGAACAGATACGACACACACCATATATTATATATACATATACATACATATATATATATATATATATATATATAGAGAGAGAGAGAGAGAGAGATAGAGAGAGAGAGAGAGAGATTAAAACCTGTTGATCTGACGTCACACAGAGAGTTGTAGGCGTGGGGGGAGGAGAGAGAGAGTCTGAATAAACAAACTTCATTTGAAGTCAGGTGAGCGCACCTGTTGGTATGCGGAGATTGTTATATTTAGGGTTTCACACAGAAACGCAGACAGCATTTGACGGGGCGTTTAGCAAAGAGAAACAGTTTTTTTTTTTTTTTTAAAAAAAAAAAAAAAAAATTGAATATACCTGCCTGTCTTTAAAACATTTGCCAAGCAAACGCAGTTTAGTTTTCAAAGGCAAATTAATACAAGCGTAGATTTGTACTCGCCATGACGCGTTTGGGGTGCGTACAGTTTGTCCTGTATTTCGCCGTTCTGGGACCCACTTGGGCCGACAGCCAAGAAGGAGAAGGCGGGTGCTTGGGTATTTTCGAGGCGCTCCCCGGTACGGGTCTGGACCCCAAGTCTTTCGACAACGGCGCTGTCTACGCCGCCCACCTGGAAGACATTTCGGACGCGGAGAGCTGCGAGAAGGCGTGCTGCGCTCACAGCCGGTGCAGCCTGGCGCTGTTGAATCGCACCGGGGCGAGGACTCTGTGCCACCTGGTAACCTGTGTCGCGGAGAGCACCGGAGAGGACGCCTGTATCGCCACCCCCAACGCCGCTTACGACAGCTACCGCAAGCGAGAAAGCGACTACCGGTCTTCCAGCAACGAAGAAGGTAAAACAATAATACCTTTTCAAAGTTTGTGTGAAAGGGAAGTGTTTCCGCACAATTTATATGGCTTGTAACCCTTCAGCCGACAAAAAACGTTTTTTTGTCAAATTTACAATGTTTTTTTTATAAATGTTTTTACCGCAATAAGACTCCCATTGCACAGCAGTGTCGCCCATTCCAGGTTTTACTGCCAGCTTGATCAGCCCCAGTGTGTGTGTAGGTAACAAGCGCAGGTGTGTGTGTGTGTGTGTCTCCTGGTAAAACCGGGACTGGATCAAACCCCTGTGCAACGGGAGCCTTATTTCCAGCCCATTATCTGTGTCTCTTGGGTTCACATTACACGCATAAGAACATCTACTTTTAAACCTATTGGTTATTCAAAACTAAAACTTTTCAGTAATGTCATTTTTTTGTTTGTTTGTTTTTACTGTCATGCTTGTGTGTAACTTTTTTCCTTTTTATGTTTGACAAAGAACTGCAACAATAGACTAGTGGGTTGCTGTTCAGCTAAGCTTCTGTTATACACCCTACAATATCGGGGCTTCTCATACTCGGTCCTGGAGACCCCTTGTGGCTGCTGGTTTTCATTCCAACCCAGCGCTCAGTTACTTAACTAGACCCTTTTAATTAGACCTCAACTCATTTTCAGTTCGAGTTACTTATCAGATGTTACAGCTAACTTGAAAAATGCAACTGTTCAAGAGCTGAAAACCAGTAAAACAGTCTAAGTAAACAAATTATCAGTTCAATTAAGGGTCTAGTTAAGTAATTAAGAGCTCAGTTGGAATGAAAACCAGCAGCCACAGGGGGTCCCCAGGACCCGGGGGTTGAGAAGCCCTGCCCAACATTCTTTTCCTGGAGCTGGTTTTGTAATCAACAATCGCTAACTAACCTACTAATCCTGTGTTTTTGTGGAGGTGTGAATGCAGTCACATCAACAGGGGAAGGTTTCACAACTTCACTGGTTTTGTTATTGAGATCATGTTTTTTTTTCTCATGCAGGGATGGGGTGGTGGTTGGGTGCATTTTAATAACACACCTGAGCGCGTTACCTGTACACCTTGGCTGATCAGCCTTTGAGTAAAGCAACAGCTGCTGCTGGGTTTTGTGTGTGCGCTCTCCACAGAGGCTAAGAAAAGCAGAGGCCGTCACAAACCCAGGCAGCTGTTCCCTGTTTCACTGTGAAGGGTGAATCAGCCCGATCGACACCAACGTCACTCCTCTAATAGTCAGCACCTGATTTCCAGTGCGTGATCAATCCAGCAATTGAATAACCTGTTTGTGCAATGCAAATTAGGGCTGAACAGGTTTGCTCCAGAAAAGTGTGAAGGGGGGGAGGGGGTCATACACACACAAAAACACACACTAAAGTATTTCCACCCCCCCCCCCCCCCCCCAACTCAACAACACGACCATCATGACAGTAAACAGACACAATGACGCGTTCTTCCCTTTGTATAAGTCGGTGATCAGCAGATGCGTCAGCCACACTAAGAGCACAGCGTGTGGTTTTCTATGGGTAAATAAGGATTTTCTTTGTATGCATCGGGACGCGGTGCATTTGCTAGGAGATTGGGGCTGTCTCGACCATATAGAGGCTGTTGGCATGCATGAGCCTGTGTTAAGACAGTTTTTCAGTTTTTTTTTTTTTTCTTCTCTATAACTTTTGAAAACAAGTAATGTACAGTAAAGGTGCTTTGAAAATCAGACCCATTGTTGAAAATAAATCAAACGATAGATGGTGACTCATGATCTCAACCGCAATGACTGATCTGCCTTTAACAGGCAAAGGTACCATTAAGTGTTTACAGACAGCGTCTCCTCTTACAGCTGGACAGAGACACTGGGGTTTGCAGTAGTGAAGCGCGTGATGGTTGGGGGTGTTCCTGTAAAACCTTGTCCCGTTGCTTAGCAGTTTCACCCAGTCCAGGTTTTACTACCAGCTTGATTAGCCCTAGTGTGTCTAGGCAACAAGCTCGGGTGCGTCTTGCTATTAAACTCGTAGTAAAACCGCTATGCAATGGGAGCTTTATTGCCATCCCTGGATTTCTAAGAAGTGCTTTTGAGTGTGACACCAAAAAGTTTTAAGGTTGCATGTTTTACTGGAGGGGTAGGGACTGAGGGAAGCCTGGTGCTGGATTACAAGTCTCAAGCTGGGCAGGGTTCCTGTGGAGATAAGAATCTAAAGGTGATCATTCTAACACTCCAGCCTCCTGTCTCAACTGTTCAGAAGCTTTTCCTAGTGTTAGCAAAGGGGCGTTAATGTAACATTGTTCGGCAGGTTTCGTTAGACTAAGTTCAGTCAATTCTATAGAGGGATGCAAAGCTGTTGGCCACAGGTGTTTTGTTCAGGAAGAAAGACGATCAACTTTTTTTTTTTTTTTTTTTTTTTTTTTTTTTTTTCCCTCTATTGTGATGGCTTGACAAGAGAACCAGTTTGAACTGGGTTGCTGTAAGAATGCGTGTCGCAGGAACGGTTTCCTGCATTCCAGGGCATTGCTTCATTGTAAGCTGTTCATCAGGTGCTGAAAATCTGAAATCTAAGATGGCTCAACCTGCTATGCAACAGGATTGTTCCACCCTACCTGGCAGCTGTGTAACACAAACGTACAGGGACGGGGAATAAGACTCCCTGTTGTGTAGCAGTTTGATCCGTTCCTGGTTTTGGTGCGAGTTTAAGACGACACCCAGGAGCTTGTCCCCTGTACACACGATTTTAATGACATAAATAGTGGCGGAGCTAAGTTGCGCTGCTCTTTGAGTCTGTATTAATTCTGCTGGTGATTTATTGACCCACAGTTGAAATCCCGTGAAATGGGAGCAGAGTGGTGGCATTTCCAGACCATAGTAAAAAGCATTGCAAAGTGTAATGGAGTGCATAGGAAGGCATTGCAAAGAATAGTGATGCATGGTAAAGCATATTGACAAACTTGGCCAACCAGGATAAACTATGGTGAAAGTATAACCATTGGGGGGGGGGGGGTAAATGGTAAACTTTTATAAGGGTTGCTAAGCCACAGGTCAGGTCCTTTTTAAAATATACTGAGCATCAAAAGAAACGTATCACTTTAGATAAAATTCACTAGATGTGATTGAAAAATGATAAGCTCTGTTTTAGAGCAGGTGCAGTGACTTTTTATTGTGCTGATTTAAGAATTGACATAGCAAAGGTGCTGCAGAATGATCCGTCGCTCTCGGGCAGGTGTTGCGACTCCTGCAATGCTTTCAGAGACAAGGTCATAAAACTCGGCAGGGGGTTGATGGGGTCTAGGGTGACCGGTTTTAAAATGCTTAAATCTTCATTGGGCTGTTAGAGTGGGCTGCTGGAAGAGGCTGTGCTTTTGCAGAAGGACAGACTGTTCTAGTTTTATGATGTTCTCATTGAAACCAGAAACTGTTTAATTTCCAGTTATTTTGTTTTGGACGATTTTGTGTATGAATCGCAGTCTCATTTCAAACTGCATTGATGGAAAGAAGACTCCCGTTGCTGAGCAGTTTCATCTGTTTCTGGTTTTCCCAATGAAGTTTTTTTAAGTTTGGTACATCTTTGCTGTGGCTAATCAGCCTTGTATAAGAACCTGACCTGCTGTGCTTCTGGTTTTGTGTCCCGATTTCAAATGCTACAGACTAAGATACGACATTTCTTGTCAAGAAAGCAACACACTTCTTTGATATATATGAGGAATCGTTGCACCCTTATTTCATTTTTCAAGAATAAAGTTTGATTTAAGAACTCAATGTTATATGGCAACCCCCCCCCCACCCCCTGCACGTATAATGGTTACCTCCCTAGTGTGTGACTGCTCGCTGCAATCTGGTGAAACTGGTTTGTGAAGTGTTTTGATATGGACTCGATGATAAAGCATTTTCTGCTTTTGTTCCTTCAGTTTAATTCAAGCAAGCATCAGTGTTGACCCTCCCTTTTTGAATTCTTATACCTGTTGAAATCGTCTGCATCTCTCTTTGTGTTTTCAACCATGCAGCTAGCGACTGCAAAACAAGATGTACAGTGGGTCACGAGACAGTCACGTGGTTCACGTGTGTGTCAGCTGTATTTCACAATGCTGTAGAGCTGCACATATGTCTATAGGAAAGAGCTCTCCACTCTCAACACTACAGAGCTGTATAGAGGTCTATAGGAAATTGTGTGAAGTTACTTGAATTGATCAATCCCTCGTATTGGTGCATTTATTACATCCCCACGCTTAAATTTACTTCTTGAATAAGTAATTGCACATGAGACAGATTTCTTTCTCTCCTTCAGAGAAGTGCCACGCCCCTATTGAGGTGGGGCCCTGCCGCGCCGCGTTCCCGCGCTTCAACTACGACCCAGTGAACCAGACCTGCACGAAGTTCATCTATGGGGGCTGCAAGGGCAACGCCAACAACTACAAGAGCAAGGAGGACTGCGAGGGAGCCTGCGCCGGCGTCCGAGGTCAGTCCCTCGAGGCTTGTCAGAAATCATATGCTGCTTTATTTCTGGTGGGTGTCTCCTCCTGTGAGCTGTGGCATTCTACCCCAGGAGTGTCATACTCTCCAGGAGTTTGACACCCCTGCTCTACCGTGTTGTATAGGAAATGATAACTTGCTAGAACAGCACAGGGGTGGAATGCCTAATTTGAAGTTGCCCCTCTCTCTCTCTCTCTCTCTCTCTCTCTCTCTCTCTCTCTCTCTCTCTCTCTCTCTTTCTCTCTCGTTTTGTTGCAGACATGGGAATCTGAAAATGCCAAACCTTCTTGTACATGTCGCCTTACTGAAATAAAGCGCTTCATCTGGAAAAGAATAAACCTGCTTGTTTCTTCATTCTTGATTTTAAATGTACTTTTTAAAAAATATTTAATGAAATGGCCCTAAAATAAGATGTCTTCCTGCTCTGGTTTGTGGTGACCACTCTGGTTACCCAGACAATCGCTCTTTTCCAGGATATGGGTCTAATCCTCCTTGCACACTCTCCTCCTACCCACCCCCTCCAAGAAAATAATTTTCATTGGCATATAGTAGAAATGGCATCTGCTAGATAGAACAGGGTGCTGTGTGATACAAGCTGCTCTGTCTGGTGCCAGTCCTTTTGCCCCAAACTGCACACGAAGACCCCCGTACTCTACGCATTCACTACCAACCTGTGTGCTGAAGTTGGAAGTCCAACGTTGGTTGTCAAATCATCTTTCAAGTTGGGTCAACAGTGTTCGATTTGTTTATGTAGAGGGAGTTGAGAAATTAAACTCTCAGGTAAACCTTGGATCGCCAGACAGTCGCTCGACTGGAGAGGCAACCCGCCCGGGTAGGTGGCATGGCAGAAGTCCGCGCCAGTCTCCACGAAGGCATCAAGTGGTGTTTTCCGGGGGTTCTCGTTGCCAGCTTGTGACTCGGTTTTGTTTGTTCGTTTTTTGTTTTCAGCTGACAAGGACTCTCACAACAGCACCCTCCTGGTATCCAAGAGAATGGCAAGACCCATGAAACGTGAGTCCCAAAATATTAAACTGGTTTTAAAGCGGCAGATCTTTTCAGTGGTGCGGTCTGATCAAGAAAGCTAATAAATTCGGTGACAAATGTTCTGACTGGAAGTCTTTCCCGAGGTCTCCAACAGAAATACTAATGTGTGTGTGTTTTTTTTTGTTTTTTTTTTTTTTTTTCCCTCCTCAGTTGAGTCTCCCATTGATGACACTGGACTGGTAGAGCACAGAGGTAGTTACCACGCTCTCTGACGTTTTGTTTTTTTTTATTGTGTGTTTTTTTTTTTAAATGCATTGCGTTTTGAAGTGACTGATGGCCAAGGCTGTCCAGCTGTCATTGCTGTGAATTTAATTTGTCAGTTGTATTCTGGTTTTTAGTTTTTCTGCCCTTTTTTGTTTCTTTCGAGATGCAGTTGCACAAGGACCTTTTTAATTTGTCCAATTCAAAAGTGGAACCTCTTGATTTCAGAAAGTTCAGAGTCACCCCCCCGCTGCCTCCTCCTTCAACCAGACAGTGTAGCAGAAACGACAGATGAGATGTAATAAATGACAAATGTTACAGGGTGTGTGTTTTTTTTCTCCTTTTTAGCGTTTCTACATTTCAGCACTGCTGAACATTTACTAGTTCTGGGAGGTATACCAAGGCTGCCTGCGTGCAAATATTCCCTTGGTAATCTGGTGCTAAATTTTAGAAATGCTAAAAACGTTATAGTGGGAAGTGTTCTGGATGGTAACCAGACACTGCTAGTTGATTATTCCAGATCTAATTAGATCGTATTCCACCTTTCTCCCATACCCCTCGCTCCTCCTCTCTTTCACCATCTTCTCTCCTTGCTTTCCTTCTCGCTCTTTCCCTCTCCTCACCATCTTCTCTCATTTCTTTCCTTCTCTCTCTCTCTTCCCCTCTGCTCAGACTCGTGTGAGGTGGCTCCCGTGGTCGGTCCGTGTCGAGCCTCGATGCCGCGGTTCTTCTATAACAGCTCCTCTGGCTCCTGCCAGCTCTTCATCTACGGGGGCTGCCAAGGAAACAACAACAACTACCAAACGCAGGCAGAGTGCCAGGCCAAGTGCTCCGGTAACCTCCCCCAAAACGCTCTGCTTGCCTGTTTGAGTGCACCTAGCTCCTGGGTTTTTTACCATTCCCTCATACAAGTTTCCCACAGTCAAAAGAATCACAGCAAGGTGAAAGCATAGGCAAGCATTGTAAAGCACAGAGGTGTATGGTAAAGCCTTGTGAAGCACAGATGGGTCTGGTTTCTTAAAAAAAAAAAAAAAAAAAAAAAAAAACTGTTGTAAACTAACCCTTATTAAAATTCCCCATCCTTAAAAGCACAGTGAATGTATGCCAATGCAAAATTTAGAGTGAAGGTCAAGCAGCCCTGTTACTTGATGTGCTTTACTGCATTTGGCTTGACCAGGTCTTCAGTTTGGACTGCTGCATATCTGTTCAAACTGTGCTGGGTTGTTTGGGTGAGAGCGCCCCCTACCTGTGTGTTCCTTGAGGTCGAAGGTGTCATTTTTGAAGCCCTTGGTGCAGTAGCAGCACCTGAGCTTCGTCTTTTGAGATGACGCGAAAACGCCTCGTTACACAGAGGAAAACGCCATGCGAGTGAGCGAAGCAAACTTGAAACGGAGAGAGAGACTGGGGTTACATACAATGCGCACACACACACTGTGATTAGAGACTAGGGGAGAGGGAGAGTCCAGGGTTAGATGCAACACACGGACGGAATCATCCCCCCCCCCCCCCCCCCTCTCTCTCTCTCTCTCCTTGCAGAGAATCTACCTCCTGTCCCCATGCCAATGATGAAACAGTCTGCTGAATACAAAGGTAAGTGGAATAAGAATAAAATCTGACCCTTCCTCTTTCCCTCACTGAGACTCTCACACACTCGTCACCGATTTCAAAGTAAAATCAAATCTGAATAATTTAAAATAAACATTTTAGCTCCGGGGACTTTGTCTGTGTTTGGTACCCCTGTCATCAATAAATGTGTCCAGACTTCACAAATCTGTCCTTCGGAATTGCAATGCACTGCAGTTTGCAACCAGTATCAAAGCCTCTGACGGATCTAACCTTCTCCAGAACTCGGGCTGCTCCCTAAAACCATCTGTAAAGCAAAAATGAACACATTGGCCACAATGTCTGCATATTGAATACACAACTAGTGTATTGCAGGCAAAAGAAAAAAAAAAACTTGATTCAGTGTGGCTGACTATAGATTGAAGAGCCAGCACTGATCTAGCCTGCATTATGTCTGACTAGCCAGAGGTCTGTACGTATCTGTCTATGGATCCAGAGTTCTACCCAATAGAAAGTATCTATCTACTTAACCAGAGGTCTGTATGTATGCCAAGCAACTAAAACCTACAGTACAGCTCCTGAACTGAAAGCATCTTCACACACGCTTCTCCCCCCCCAAAAAAAAAACAGTAAGGTAATTTCTATAATAAGAAACGCTCGGCAGTCGCTGCAGAAACCGCTGAAAAAAGGTAGAGATGTGTGTTTTTTTTTTTAACCCCCCCCCTCCCCCCCCTCAGATCAGTGCCTGGCCGAGCCGGAAGTGGGGCCCTGCCGCGCTGCCTTCCCCAGCTGGTACTACGACTCCAACGTCCAGGACTGCCTGCCCTTTATCTTCGGGGGCTGTGGTGGGAACCTGAATCGATACAGCTCTGCCCAGGACTGCATTAGCCGCTGCGCGGGGGGGCCAGGTCAGAGCCTGGGAGCAGTTTTTAGAATAGCGTTTTTTACAGCGCAGGAATGGGAGTGAGACCCCTATTGCAGAACACCCATTCCAGGTTCGACTACAGTGAGCTTCAGTAGCACCTGGTCTTTTCTTTTGGTCCAACTCCTGAACCAACGAAATATCCAACCTGGATCCTAGAGCAGTTCTCGTTTTACCTGGCAACCTGAATGTGGAATGTCCCTCCAGGATCGTAATTGGACATCCTGGTGTACAGGCAGAGCTGGGGCTTGTCTTTTTATTAAACTTATAACAAAACCTGGAATGGATCGCTATGCAATGGGAGTCCTTCTTTCTCCATCCTTGCTGCACCTCGCTAAAAATCCAGTTTATCAATGCGTTTAATTAAAAGCGTGAATTAATTATTTATTTTTTTGTCATTGCAGAAGCAAATGGTCAGCATCATGGACACGGTTTCCTAAAGCACCGCACAGGTGAGGGGCGAACTTGACCAGGGAGTGCACTTGCTGGACCCATTTCAAAACATTTTTACATATGATAGACAACTTGCTTTCCGACTGCAATTTCTTTAAGTGTGTTTAACCATAGCAGTCTAATAGGAGTGGTCGTTTTGTCAGCCCGAGGCGGGAGGGACTCTGTGAAAGGTCCACAGTGTGTGTCTCTGTCTCTCTGATTTGGTCTCTGTCCTGTCTCTGCAGTGTACATCCTCACTGCGGTGATGGCAGTGGTTATGGTGATACTGGTCATGGGGCTGATCTTTGTGTGTCTCAGGAAGGCTCGAGAGTGCCAGCTGCTGGTCGGTGATGACAAAGAGGAGCTGCTGCCATCCTCCGGGAGCGAGAAGGCCTAGGTGGCCAAACAAACTCCTATCTCTCCCCCCAGTTTCACTTCTCTTTGCTCCCTTTTGCTTCTAGACTCCCCTACCACCTTCCTCTTCACTCCACCCCAGCCCTGCCCTCTTCAGGGCAAGCTACAGCGGCCTCTTGCAAGTCTGAATAAAGAAAATCACTTTCCTCAATATCCTGTGCAAAAGTTTCTAAACTTGTGTACTTCTGTTTTCACAGAACCACACAAGCCTAGGGTAGTAGGTTAGTGAATGGCAAGGATTTGGATTTTTCCACCAGACGTCGCTGTTGTGCTGTGTGCCCTGACTTGACCACACGAGGGCAGCACATTTTATTGAATGTGGCACTAAAGCAGGGTTGTGTATCAGCCTTCCGTTGAGGAAGGTTGTATTTTTAACTACTGTAGAATGACTTGTAAGAAATAAGAGGGGGTTTGGAAAATGGATTATGAAGTAGGTATTGATCATTTGCTATATAATTACACTACAGATAAACAGCATTAGCAAACCATCCACTCTCCACAGTGTCACATATTATATAACTGCTCTGTGTTTGTAACTTTTTCTTGTACTGACCTGTAGCTTAGGTTTTATTTTAAGTGTGTTCTTGAAAATGTTTTAAATATGTGTTCTTGTACAACCTTGATAGACCAGCCTGGTATAACACCCTTTCTTCCTCCTCTCTATCGCCCCTTTCCTGATTCTTTCCTGGGACAGACCAAACTTGTTTTGTTTCGTTTTCATCTTTTGACGAGACTGGCACGGCATGGTTCTACACCTCAGGAATAGATTTATCTATGTCTTTCATAACTTTTTTTTTTTAATAGTTTCAATGTTCTGTTAAGAATTGATAAGATGTCAAACAATAGTTTGTCACTTCATTGTGTGTGGTTTCATTTATAAAGTGTGTGTGTGGGGGGGGGGGGGTTGCAATTTCATTTATAAATGGGGATTATAATTTTAAAGCTGGCTCATAGCAAAACATGAAACTTTGTTTAATACTATGAAATTGATATATATTTAACTTATGAGAAGAAATAATACTAGTGATGTACTTTAGGGGTATTCTAGACCCGTGGTGCATAACGCTGGCCCTCGTGATGTATTCCAGTCCTGCTCTTTGTTACAGCCAGGTCCTAACTCGGTTAATTGCCTCTTAGCAACTTCATTTAACTAGACTGGAACCTGCTTGGAGTGAAAACCTGGACTGGATCTCGGGGGCCGGAGTTGAGTGCCACTGCTCTGGACTCTGCATATAATCAACAAGATGGTGTTTTGATTTGTTTAATATGTACGTTCTATTCGAAATAAAATTTAATAAGAGTTTGTTGTGTGTGTGCGCGCTTGAAACTGACAAGCTCTCTATATATAATAAATTAAAAGCTAGTATTTGGAAAATGTAAAAAAAAAAAAAAAAATTATTGAACACCTCTATGTTGCCACAAGGGGGTGCTATTGGACGGTTTTTCTCAGTTTAAACAGACAGTTTTTGACGTCGTTGCTCAACTATTTACACGGGGGTGGGGAGAGAAAAGGGGGTTTCCGGATGACGTCACCCTAAAACTTCTTGATACTTAGGCCTTCTGCAAACGAGAAGTCGCCATATATCTATAGTTATTAATGCATTTCTCTTTGTTATTTAGCCACGAGTAGAAAGCAGAGTGGGAAATCTCTCACTGATAGCTCAATGTGAAGACCCGTACCTTCTCAACAGTGTGAAAATAAAATTCAGTGACGGGCGTCTAGACTGGGAGCATGTGGTTTTTATTTTTGGTTTTTTTTGCATTGTCTTCAATGTGTTGAGTAACATTTAGCCAGTTAACGTATTGCGTTAATTGCATATCCCTCAGTCGTTTCAGTGCAGTGTTCTTGTGTCACTGTGAAAACTATAAAATATTCTTGCAACAGGCTTTCAGTTCGGCATTCCTGCAAGCTTAAAGACCAGCTGGAGCGGAGTTTCCTAATCTAATCTGCCGGGTTCAATTAAGGGTTACATTTGAAGTAAGAGCTCTGGTTGCAATGAAAACCTGCAGCTACAATGGGGTCCCGGACCGGGCTTGGGAAACCCCGTTCTAGATGGCGTAGCTGGTATTTGTATCCCTGACTTTATCAGGGGTTATCTGGCTGCCTGTGCTGCTGTAAAACTGTTTTTTTTTTTTGAAGAAGTAGAAGAAATGAGAAGGGGGGGGGAGTTTTAGCAAGCTCTTGAATGAGGATCTGAAATTGCTAAAATTATCTCATTTCCCGGCCGGCCTGAAATGAATTATTTCTCCCCGCTTGCTTGCCAGCTCACAGATTTCCAGCACAATACTTTCTCTAAACAACGGGAAAAAATAGGACGTGGTGATAAATATCGCAGTTACCCCCTGTTTCAACGCTTGGGAGTCCAGCCAGTCTACAAACACAGAGCCCCTCGCCACCCCTAACAGGATCCACTCCTGTTCCTGCAGAGTTAGATTTGGAACCTGCCATGTGTAGCACACACTTCTTATGCAACGCGTTAGGAGTGTGTGGGCGGGGGGTAGTTGCTGCTACTCTTACTCTCAGCTGCCTTTAACAAGTCTATTCATTAATGCGTTGGTTTAAAAAAAAAAAAAAACGAAAAGCTGTCCTTCCCTCACCTTTACAATGTAGTGCCATTTTTTTTTTATTGACAGGTTAGGGCCCCGGGGTGAAAGGGCAATGCTTCCCATCAGCTTTTCAAAGAGTTGTTTTACCTGCCAATATATGATTGGCTGTAATTGACCTCTCTCATGCAAAATTGAATCCTCTTGCGGGTATTGTCTGGTTCCCACGACAACGTATATATATATATATATATATATATATATATATATATATATATATATATATATATTTTTGAGACTAAGGTTCAGTCGGACGCTACCGATGGCTATAAAAGGCAAGGTCTGTCCGCAGACAGTTGCGTCACAACGAGATTTTCCTGTCTCTTCTCTCAAGAAGATAACCTCTGTTCTTGATATTTTTTTTTTTTGCGGATACTTTAACCAAAAACGCCCGAGTAAATTCCACGGACTCACGGATCTGATTGCCTTAAAATAAAAATAATAAGTAAAAAAACAAATTTCCTTATATTTAAACCACATTAGTTCAGTAGCAGAAATACTTTTTTACGCGTTCTCATGCACAGGCACTGGAAAACATATTTTGATAAGAATTAGACACTTTATTGGGGAGTCAAAAAACAAAACAAACAAAAAAAAAAAAAAAACTAATGTCTGAAACGCGATTGGTGGTTCACGTCTCTAAAAACGACGTCACGGTTATCTTTTGGGACAATCAATACAGGGTTACAATGCAAGCTTCATATTTAAACACATTGTAGTTTACAGTCAGTGCAAATAATAACACTGCTAGAATATGAACTGGGACGCAAGCCAGCTAGGATCACAGCGAGTTATATCTGCAGTGTTAACAGTGGAACAGTGCAAGGATAGCACGTCAGCTGAGGGCAGGGCAGTGCAGGGCAGGGCAGGGCAGGGCAGGGCAACCCAGCCCAGCGCATAACGATACAACGATAAATCTCAATTTGGCTGTTGTTCTGTATTTTCTCCACCAGCCGAACAGAGAAAAGAAAAGCGTAGCCCATCATAGTTTATTATAATATACTTAATTGTTACAGACTGACAACATAGGTATAAAATGCATTGTAAACCCTTATATATATATATATATATATATATATATATATATATATATATATATATATATATATATATATATATATATATATATATATATATATATATATATATATATATTCATTCATTCCACCTTGAGCACCACGTTTAGGTTAATTTAAAAAAAAAAACCTTTTAGTTTTTATGTCACTTCTGGCATAACTGCTTGAAACAATGCGTGTTTGATTGTGTTGTTTAAAAAATTAAATCAGCGCTTTGGAATGCTTGGTACCGTTTGAAGAGGGAGACGCGTGTTGGGCTGAAAATCTGAGAAAGATTGATAGAGGGAGAGAGAGAGAGAGAGAGAGAGAGAGAGAGAGAGAGAGAGAGAGAGAGAGAGAGGAGTACCGTTTAAAATATAGACTATTATCAATCATTCTGTGATTCACAACATTTTCCAAAATCGACTCCACAGTACAAGGACACGTTGTTCAAAACGCCCTGAACTTTGACTCTACATCCTTTTATGTATGTTGTAACACCTTTATATACACCGCGGTTAACCATCTGAAATCCCCTTTCCTGTGGGCTGAATTAAGGCACCAGCAATGACGTGTGACGCCAGTACAAATATGTTCCCAATTACAAACCTGGCTGATCTCACCAGCTCAGCGAATTCTCTGTGACTGGTCGTTAAATTGCTGTGTCTCTCTGCTGTGCGAAGCTGCAATGCTTAATCACGACTGTCAGTGAGGTGGGAGAGAGAGAGAGAGGGAGAGAGAGAGAGAGAGGGAGAGAGACATCACTGTCATCCATTTAAAGGTGTGCTAACCATCTTTAAAATCCATTTTCTTCACGTTTCTAGCATAATATAGAGGGGTGGCTCAGCACTGTATCAGAGGTTATGCAGAAATGAGCATATATTATATTGCATTATATTATATTAACAGGCAGCAGACAAAGCGATTTACAGAGACCAGGGGGGTGAACTCTGCATCATCAACAACTGCTGCTGCTGCAGAGTCACTTCCAATAGGACCTTGTTTGTTTGAGGTCTCATCCGAAGGACGGAGCAGAAGGAGGTGAAGTGACTCGCTCAGGGTCACACACAGGGAGTCAGTGGCTGAGCCGGGATTGTAACCTCTTGGTTTCCAGCCCCTTTCCGGCCTAATGTGGCCTGTTTCGTTTGTATTTCTGGATCGATTCCTCTGCTGTTCTTGCCCTGCGAACAGGCAGCGTTCGTCTTCAGAGGAAACTGGTTCCCTGTGACCTGTGTGATATCTATCAGGAAAAGGGTTTTTTTTTGTTTTGTTTTTTTTTCGAAAGTCAAATTTCCTGTTGACCTACATTGTGAGAGTTGTCCTGGCGCCCTGTCAGGAATCTGATTGCTTTTCTGCAGGGGAGGAAAAAAAAGACTCATAACAGTTTCACCCATTCCCGGTTTTAATACAAGCTTGATTAGCCCCAGTGTGGAGAGAAGCTCATCTGCATGTGTCTTATTAAACTCATCCAGGAGATCCACGAGTCTGGGAGTCAGTCAAACTTCTCGATAAACCAGCCAGCATAAACTGTCTGGAGCGAGCGGGCATGTGTTTGAAGTGGTTATAATGTGTGTCTGTGTCAAACTCAGTCCTGTACAGACTCAAAGACTTTCTCTCTCTCTCTCCCTCTCTCTCTCTCTCTCTCTCTCTCTCTCTCTCTCTCTCTCTCTCTCTCTCTCTCTCTCTCTCTCTGTTACTCATTCCCTGCCTGTCATCGCTTTTCAGTTGAGTTGTTGAGAGAGAAACACTGGGACTCTCGTTTATTGCTTACACCATGTCTGTCTGTCTGTCTGTGTCTAGCTGTCTGTCTGTTCTCTTAATAGACTAAACGCTGTGACACATCCTCAAATCTCATGTTTATGAATTTGAACTGCTTATCTCCTTTTCCTGTTTTTTTTTTTTTTTTTTTTTTTTTGCTGGGGGGTGGGGTGGGTGATGGTTTATAAGCTGTCTATTTAGAACACTTCACATGAGCTATACTGGAGGAATGTTAATAAATAATACCCCCCCACCCCCCCAATTCAAGCGTCTGTGTATTTTTAGCTCTCTGGATTGAGAATTAACAGGGAAGGAGCAGCTCCAAGATAATGAGACATAATGAGGCATAATGGAAGGAGATTTTTCTAAAGAAAATAATAACAGAAAGGGGTCTAGGTTGGGTTGAGGGCCAAGAGAATATTGGCAGACTCCCTCCATCCCCTCACCCCCCTAAGAGAAAGGGTGCTCCCTCCAGTCCAGGCAAGACTGGGAAGCTGGTTCAAACCCAGGTCCCAGTCACTTATAGTGAGGTCAGTGTGGTGTGACCATTAAACCGTTCCAACAGTCCCCCGGTGTCGCAGAATTTAGTGCCCCATGGGAAACACAAATACAGCGAACAGAGACAGCTGTGTTAACAAAACGCAGCCGCTGGGCGATTCCTGTACACCACGTTACCAAGGAAACGGAGTCAAGGAGAGGGCTCTGGGCCGTGTTATGAGTAGTGTTTGCCAGATTGAGCGGGTTCACGCCAATGGGGCTTGTATTTTTTTATTGTGCGTGAAAAAATATGGCTTTGAGTGGGTGTCTAATATTTGGGTTATTCGTTTGGCATTTATGTGGGTATTACCTTTCCAAATACGCAGTTCCAAATGCACTAACCACTCTGCTACCCGTCTACCGTGGTGATTATATAGCCGATATATATATATATATATATTATATCTATATAATATATATATATATATATATATATATATATATATATATATATATATATATATGCATATGCATTATAGCCTCTGCATATGAAGATGCTATTGTTCACCTTATATAAAGCAATAGTTAAAAATGTTCCAGCAGAATTATTATTGCGTCCAATATAACTTTTTTTTTTTTTTTTTTTCCAGCTGTTTTCAATATTTCATACACGAATAGGTTAAATAAAACGAATCATAACGGATTTTCATAAAGTCAACCCAAGCGTGGACGGATCCGTTCTTGCAATTTACTTGGGAAAGTTCACAGCCATTAATTAGTACCCTTGAGGGAAAAATTAGCTCCAACTGTTTGCCATTGTTGGCGTCAAATGCCGGCAAAAAATAAATAAAATAAAAGAAATAAAGCTTTTGTTTTATTGTATTCGTGTTTGTAAATAACGCGCTCGCTGTTGTTTTATTGCACGTGTTGTCACAAGGCTTTTTTAAGTGTTATCTGCGGGGATAAAGAGGTGTGAAGGAGACTGAGACAAACTTCGCAGAGAAGAGATGAAAACTAGACAAGTGATGCAAAAAAAAGTTACAAATTCACCGCTGTAAATTTGCCTGTTCATTTTGCAGTTTTCTCAAAGAATTGGTTATACTCTGCATTTACCGTAGTTTACTCTGGTTTGCCATGTTTATTATTATAACTTTACCAGACCTATCTGTGCTTTACAATGCTTCCCTGTGCTTTACCAGACCTCTCTGTGCTTTACAATGCTTCCCTATGCTTTACCAGACCTCTCTGTGCTTTACAATGCTTCCCTATGCTTTACCAGACCTCTCTGTGCTTTACAATGCTTCCCTATGCTTTACAATGCTTCCCTATGCTTTACCAGACCTCTCTGTGCTTTACAATGCTTCCCTATGCTTTACCAGACCTCTCTGTGCTTTACAATGCTTCCCTATGCTTTACCAGACCTCTCTGTGCTTTATAATACTTCCCTATGCTTTACCAGACCTCTCTGTGCTTTACAATGCTTCCCTATGCTTTACCAGACCGTTCTGTGCTTTATAATTCCTCGCCACCCTCCTGTTCATTTGAAGGCTTCCTCCTGTGTCTGTTTGTTTATGTTGGGATTAAATGTTCGCTTGGAATGTATCCCTCAGTCATAAATCCACTCCCTTACTCTCTAACACATGTATTCTCACTCACTGACACACACTCTCCCACCCCACACACACACTCACAGATACACACACTGACACCCACCCCCAGGGATGGAATAGCACTCCCATTACATGACGTCACAGCACACCTGTGCTAACCTGGCTGCGGTAACTTTGTCAGATGTGGGCTCCTCCCCACTGGCAAGGAAAAGCACCGTGAACGACTGACTAACTTCAGAGCGGTCGGGGCGAGCTTGCAATTTCATGTCAGCTGCATGTCAGCTAGCCCCGGTCACCTCACCAGAGGATTACCGGGAGCAGAGGGGGAATGAAGCTGGCAGTAAAACCTGGAATGGGTGAAATGCTGTGCAATAGGAATTTTATTACCAATACTGGTATAAATGTCTACATTATTCTATTAGGACTTTGGAAACATTGACATGTGGTATGTGTGTCTATTTTGGCAATGCGGGATTGCGATGCTGCATTAAACCATTGTCGGCATTCCAAGAGTTAATTTTTTTTTTTTTTTTTGGCCCTAGTTCTCTTTCTAGCTCAGCTGCGGCTAATCACGGCAGGAAGTTAGCAGTGTAGTTAGACCTGCAAGAGAAAAAGTCTCAAATTAGTCTCATACATAGCTGGGTTAGCTTGTCGCATTGACTACAACGGTGTTACTTTATTATTCCTTAAATAAAAATTCTCAAATGAGGAATTACGCTCGGAGTGTTTTGTAAAGAGAGGGGGAAGGAAGGTACTGGAAGCAAGAAATGACCGGTTAACAAAAAATATTTACATACAAATAAAATTCTAATAATTATCAGTATTATTTGAAAAAGTTCTATTGCAAACTTTTTTTTTTTTTTTTTTTCTGGTATAAGAAATAGTTAAACAAGCAAAAAAAAAACGTGTTTATGTAATTATTTTTCTCAAATAAATATAACGTCGGCATCAATCGCTTGAACGGGTTAAAAAAATTTGTAGAGGCATTTTTAAAAAAAAAAAAAAAAAAAAATGTTTTTCTTTTTTTTTTTACTTAACAACTTTATTTCAAAAACTTCAGCAGGACTTTAAACCAGATTTAAGAATTCGTACCAACAAGCAAGGACTGTAATTTCAAACAACGAAGAAAACTGAATTGTGCGTGTGTGTCTGAAGGGGTCTCAGATGCTGGATATTTGAAGGAAACTTGTTCTCTGAAATGCTTATAATTGGAAATCAGCTGGCAGTCCCAAATCACAATATTAGCGGAATACAATACCGGTGTTTATCAGCGAAGCTACAGGATCGTCGGGTTTGAAGCGATAAAGAAAACCAGCCATTGGGGTTAAAGGGAAACGTTTGATGCCTCGGATTACGCGTCTGTAAAGGTATGTGTGTGAAAATGGCTCTTTTGGGGTCCCCCCCCCCAGGAACCAGAGTCGAAGGTGCTTATTTTATTTATTAGATATCTGATGCTGTGGTAGTTTGTTTGAATGCAATATCGTTTTTTAAACCCAGCAGCGTTAGTTTGTATTTGTCCACCCTTGCTGTGTGATTTTTACTGGTTTAAATCGTATACACGGCTCTGTTGGGTGTGATATTCACTTTTATCAATGGAAAACACCGTGAAGGATACAATGCATTGATATCTTACTGCAAATCAATTTTGAGTTAACGTGGAACCCGCCATCGCATTTTTTTAGTTTTGTAAATGAATACAAAATCACAGCATATTTTAATTGACGCGATGGGTAAAGTTTGTAACCCACTGAAGCAACCAAAAAGCCATTTTGCCGTGTATTTCTTTCTTTTTCTCAGGCAGCTTAGAAAAACACAACTTGTTTTTATCAATGATAAAGATAAAGATGAAGCAAATACTTTCTCTTTTTAAACATAACGGAATTTCCATGCACGCCAAGTAAGTTTTAAATGCATGAGAATATATATATAACAACACATTTCAGAGAGGTGTGGAACGGTACGGTACTCTATTAATTTTTATTTATTTGTTTATTTCTTGAACGTCCCACGTCACAAAATTAGTTAATACTAAATTAATTCCAGAGGCGCAGTATTTGCCTTGGCATAATATAGAAATGTCGAGTAACTGTTAGACAACCTAGAGTCCTTTTTATAAAATGTGAAATTTAGACAGTACAGTAGAACGGCTTTGCAGTTCTGTGGTAAAATAAAACAAACATTACACATGCCTACTGTACCTACAAAAACCCCACTTAATTTGGGTATTGTAATACTGTCATTGCATAAAGTTCTTGTTTAATTGTATAGTAATGAAATGTCAACTGATGAAATTTACAACACAAACAACGTAAGACATTTTATTATTATTATTATTATTATTATTATTATTATTATTATTATTACAAAAACATAAATAGAAAATCAACCAAAAGTAAGGTAACCTGATAAACCGATAAATAACAACAATAATAATAATTTAAAAAAAAAAAGGTCAATACTCAATCTTTTATTAATATTGAACGCAGCACAGTTGTGTACATTTTATACTGAAATATAAGTCCTTCCACAGTTGGCCAGTGTTTTTTCAGACTTCTTCAAAGAGGCTAGATTTAGGGGCGTGTTTACAAACTGGACTGTCAAGAAGGTCTGACAGACCAGCGGGTGGAATAGCCAGAGACACAGGGGTCCTTGTTAGGGTGTAATGTTTGGGTACAGTCGGATTCACTCTGGAACTCCTCCAGGATTTGTGTCGTGGAACTGGAATCTTGCATCGCTTGCATCCTTTTGTCTGATTGGCTAAGAAGACTTATGGCAGTTTGGTTCAGGAATCCACCCCCCTCCTTGTGCCCTGGTGATAGCCCGGTCCTTCTGAATTAGTATGCTAGTAAATTGATCCTGTTTTGAAGACTATGTCTGTGAGAGAGATGATTTCTTTACCTGTAAAAAAAAAACACAATCTGGGACAGGCTTGAGATAGCCCCCCCAACCCTGAGCATACTGGGATACCCTGTGCCTTTTGTGTCTGGCAAATTAACTTGAGAGTTCTGAACCCCAGGACTGGGTTCAGCAGCAGCAGGACTAGTGTGAGTTTCAAGCCTCTAAGGGCGAGTCAGTTTGCCTGCTCTCTGCGCTAGCTAGTCCCTCACAGACAGGGTTATTTATATCACAACACAGATAGCTGTTGCCTGGAAATACAATACAGGCCAGCTCTTCCAGTTCTGTCATTTGTTGATGTTTGCAGGCAGCTTTATTGCTCTTCTAAGAGTCAGTTTTGCAACCTTCCCGTACTTTTCTAGCCCTCTAGAGAACTCTACCATTGTTCTCCAAGTCTGACTCAATCTCAGTACAAAACAAGCATCACTGGCCCCCCCCAGTTCCCCTTCCCTTGATGGTGCACGTCTCATGCATACAGCCTCCCTGCTTCCCAGTCCGTCAGCTCTAATAACTAGAGCCACACTGCTTCCCTCCCTCCCTCCCTCCCAGTCCCTTCTCAGCTCCACTAGAGCCACACTGCTTCCCTCCCCCAGTCCCTCCTCAGCTCCACTAGAGCCACACTGCTTCCCTCCCTCCCAGTCCCTCCTCAGCTCCACTAGAGCCACACTGCTTCCCTCCCTCCCAGTCCCTCCTCAGCTCCACTAGATCCACACTGCTTCCCTCCCTCCCAGTCCCTCCTCAGCTCCACTAGAGCCACACTGCTTCTCTCCATCCCAGTCCCTCCTCAGCTCCACTAGAGCCACACTGCTTCCCCGCCTCCCAGTCTCTCAGCTCTCTCTACCAGATCCACACTTCCCTACACCTCCCATCTCTGTCTCTCTGAGTTTGTTCCGCACTGTAGACTCTGTGGTTGATTGCTGCACTCTGGTTAGCCTTCTCAGTAGCGATCCTGTTTGTCAACACTTTCCACACAAAGCATGTAGACAGGAACCTTTTGTTTTGCACAGTGGCTTGTCTGATGTGAACAAGCAAATCCACTAAAAACAGAGGAGAGAGACGGACAGAGAGAGAGACAGAGGGCGTGTGGCTGGTGTTTTGTCCCATAGGAAGTTCAAAGGTTAGCGAACAAGAAGAGAACAATCAGTCCTTTTGAAATGCACTGTGTTCTGTTGCTGTACCAGTGGGATTTTTGTAATTGCTGGTATTGTCAACGTCTCGGTTTGTTTTTTGATTCCCTTTCCTTTTTAAAGTGGCTTTTGAAACTGTCACAATAGGGGCAAGAACAGAAGAACTGGGGCGCTTGTTTTGTATTTTTCAGCCTGGGAATACAGTTAAAGCTGTCGTTTTTTGTTTTGGAAAATTCAAATACTTTTAGGAGAATACACAGCAGTTTGCATGCCCTTGTGTTAAAACAAAAGTAAAGCTAACTGTGAGAAACAGTGTCAGGTAGACGAGCGTTTGTCTGCTTGGCTTAGTTCTACTTCATATGGCAGTGCCGTAAGTTTAATTGTCATTATTCTAGCGGTGCCATAAATCTGATTTGAATATAATCCTATGAGTTTAATAAGACCCAAACCTGAGCCTGTTGCTTCCACATGGGGGCTTAATAAAGCTCATAGTAAAACCTGGAATGCGTGAAACTGCTATGCAACAGGAGTCTGATTTCCGTAGGGTTGGGGAAGGCTTGTAAATTAGTGCCGTGTGTAATTAATTGAATCCGCCCTGAATGTGGGCAGAAAGTTCTGTTCATGAGGGGGTAAATTTGACCCCAGATTCACCTTTGTAGAGTTTTTTTCCAGATGTTCTCCCAACTGAATTGGCACCCCCTCCTAAAACCACAGCCCTGAGGCAAGGGGGGCAGGAGGGGGATGGGGGTTGGAGAAAATGTTGGCCACAGACTCCATCCTGGAATTTTTGGAATTTGGGAAATTTCCCGGAATGTGATTCCGGAGCCACAGAAGAACACTTGGAATTGCTCAACGACGTTCCCGTCTTTGCCTCAGGATGGCTAGGACCAGGGTTGTAGTTTTCTGTGGGTTTTGAGAGCCCAGTCTAATGCTAGAATATACACCATTACGAAAGATCTTCAGTGGCTCTGAATGTACTGTGTGATTTCAAAGGTTTACTTGGAAAGTCCATAATATAACCCAGGAGGGGAGCATGGGAGGGATAGTACTGCAAAATTACCATGCAAATGTATCTCTGTGTTATTTTCTAAGGTATGCGCTGGGATTGTAGTTGCATGCCAATAGGGTTATTTTTAATAAAGCTACTAGGGTGGGTTTTTTTGGAATCTACGGGGAGGGGGTTATGGTTGGGGGGGGGTGTAGATCAGATTTATTACCTCTCTCTGTACAACACTAATCTTAAAGACCTTGTTATCGCCAGATGGATGGCACTGATTGATTTTGAAAAAAATTTGTAGCATTGTTTTATTTTTCTTTTTATCAGCATTTCAAGGCTGGAAACTCACACTAGCCCTGCTGCTGCTGCACCCAGTCCTGGGGTTCAGAGCTCCCCTCAATGAAGTCTAGTATTAATATTGAAATGAGTTTGAGGAAGTAATAAACTGTAATAAAGTCCAGAAATGTTTATTTTACAATGCGATTAGAACTTTGCATAATTTATTCATTTATCTATTTAAATGTTTGTTTTCTTTTTTTTTTTCTTCTCAGGATTCCTGGTCGTGATTTTTTTTTTTTTCCCATCATGCCTGAGTGGGCGCACCGGCCCGGTGAAAAAAAAAACAGTAACCAAGGTGAGAGTCCAGCCCGCTTTGGGTTCACTTTCCCTGTTTCCATTAGCCAGGGTAACTCTGCTCAGAAGTGTACCAGCTGAGACTGCTGCAGCATGCTGACCTTTTCATGTGACAAGTCCTGCAAAAATGTTTGCGTTTAATTCCTACCTGTAACTAATTCCGGGGTACCCTCCTTAACTACTGACAGCTCAGTAGCACTGAATTTTGAAAATTTTGAATTTTTGGCACTTTTGCTTGGGGATAACAAGCAGGCCAGTCAGAGGACCTCAGCTTGCGGGCTGGGGCACAGCGGGCCAGCAGGTTAAGGAGGTACTCGGGACCTGTGAGATGAAGGGCATTCAGCAAGCAGGAGAGTTTTGCAAAATAATCCTGAACTTTACAGGAACTTTACAAACTCGATTGTGTCGTGACGTAGGGTTGTATTTTTTTTTTTTTTTCGGCGTGAATCTATAAACCATGATACTTTCTTTAAAACTGTACTGTAATAAGTACAGTATTGTGTTCAAGACCAAAAGCACAGCATAGATCACTGTAATGTAAATTGGTATTGAGCAAAATAGCCTCTCGTTTAAATAGTCGTTCAATCTTGTCTATGCATCATACATGTAGCCCCTCATGTGAACATACTGGCTCACAACCTGCATATCGTGACAGTAGCGTGTTACACCTTTAGTCCATACTGGTTCGGTTTTTGACAAGGTTTCATTGCAAAGACTATCAGACAGCAGGGTGGATTTTGAAATTGGATTCAAAATACAATATTTTTTACGCAGATAGACGAGACTACTGAGAGGGAGTGAAAGATGGCCCACACAGGAGAGCCTCATTTTGGTTCAAGGGCTTTATTTAATAAAAAAATAAAACATCAAAGAAACCGTTTTGTAAAGTCCGGCCTGGTCTAGAAGCATCAGCACGAAAAGCCTTTTCTCAGAACTCCAGCCTACTCTCTTTCTTTAATCATGTCACCTAGCAACCGTGAGGTAGCCTTTCATGTGAGCGTTGGATATTACTTCAATGGAGAAGATACACACACACACACACACACACACACACAGTGATCAGAATTTAAAGCCGAAACATTTTTCCAGTATTTATGTAAAAGCAAGAAAACAACAAAAAATTAGAAGACTGATTAATTTTAATTTAATCACAGGGATTAAAACACAACCTGTATCTCAGATCAGCTACATCACCCGCCACTGTTTTAAACGGGCCGCCACGCTCTTTGCCTGGTGCTGACAGACTGGCCAGTGTAAAGCTGAACCTTCTCTCTGAGCTGCTTGCTTGTGCCGTTTACAAAGTAACTGTTTTCATAGTGGCCGCTGATACAGTAAGCGTTTTGATGGGGAGCGAGGTTGCAGCTGCTGACGTGATAAAGGGAATACGCATTTATTTTCAACAGTAGCAAGTACTGAAAGATGAAATTGCTCTAAATGCGATTTTTTTTTTTTTTTTTTTCCCATGATCCTAACCCCCTGATTTTGATCAGCTAAGGAATGTCCTAACCAAGTTTGCGTCAGGTTTGATCAGCTCTGTCGACTGTGCACCTAGCTGATGGTGCTTTCACTGTTAAGAGCCTGATTTCAGGTTGAGAAACTGTCAAAGATTTCAAAGTAACTGCAAAACAGGAAGCTGTGTTTAGCACAAGACAGGTTTGTATTCCCCTCCCTCCCTCACTTTCTCTCTCTCTCTCTCTCTCTCTCTCTCTCTCTCTCTCTCTCTCTCTCTCTCTCTTTCTCCCTCTCTCTGACTGCAATAATTGTCATTCCACCAAAGATGAACGACAGAAGCACGGATTAAGGCAGGACAGTGACAGGTTGAAGTGTTCTCAAGTGAATCCAGGTGATTTTTAAAACACATTTACAATGATTTTAAAGCTGTATTTAATATAATACCGACACTGTAGCTTGTTTGGTTTTTCAGGTTCGTTGTAGACTTTCGTTATAGATCATTACGTTGGTTGGTTTTTTGGTGTGGTTTGGAGTCTAGTTGCACCATGTGGGTTGCAGAGAGAAACTGGGCGGTTAGTGGTTGAACTAGGAACGGGTAGCGTTGACTGGTTTTGAACTGTTTTTTTTTTTGGTATACTGGTACGTTCTTTTATGAGAACAGACTTTTTAAAATTCTTCTGATGCATTGGGGTCCACAATATCCCAAAAACAGTAGAAGCTGATGTAAATTTACCGCTATGATTGAAATGTATAATATTTAAATGTTGAACGACATTCTGTCCTATAGTTTTTTTTTTTTTTTTTTTTTTAATCGAGCTTTACACTAAAATATATGTCCTAGTTCCATTTGTAACCCTCTTCCAGAGCCTGCTGGGTATTGTATGAGGCTTGTTGACAGTCCAGTTGGTTTGCATTCTCCTCAGTGTAGCTTTTTCCCCTTTTTATGTTGTTGAGCGTCACTCCAGTCAAGTCCCTGGGAGCTGGGTTTCTGTAGAAATCTTGCAGAGACAAAAGTTTTTTTATTTCTCTTTTCGTGATGCTTTGACTGAAATCAGGACGTTTGTTGTTCTTTGGGTGCCGCAGTGCTGTGGTTCTGAGAACAAGAATCTCACGGAGACAGGAAGCGGCTGACTGCTTCTGTTTTCTTTCTTTGTGCACACCTCTGCTTCTCCTCCTTCCAGGTCAAATCTCTTTTATTTAAGCAGGATAAAACTCTTGATGGTTCAGCAGGAGAGAAAAACATTTTACAAGTCAGCATCAGACAGGACAAAAACACTGAAAACAATCATAAAAACGATACACAATAAAAGCTTTTTTAAAAAAAAAAAATGAAGAAAAGTAAGTGATGACTCGCTATTTTAATACATTTCTGGAATGTTTCGTCTTCTTCCTTCTCCAGAGAGCCTGATAGAGCCAGCCGGGCAGACTGATGCTATAGTTTGACAGCTGCACAGTGACTTAGACACGTGTTCTAAGAACACTGAAACACAGACAGTTCCGAGGTCATCCGATTTATCAGAGAGCAACCTGTATCACAGATGATGCTGCCGGTGATGTCTGTAGACCTGTATAGAGAGACTTGGTGTGTTGTGCTCCGCACCGTGACTGTTCTCGTTCTGGACTGAGATAGGCAGCTGTGCACCTCTGTGGTTTTACTGAGCTTCCTGTTACCAGAAAACGGCAGTGCTATACCAACACCTTGCTGGGGAGAGTTTCTGAACTGAAATGGCGGCGCTCCTCGATTTTATCAGACAAGCTTTGTAGCGTCCAGTTTGATTCTCCAGGGATGGAAATATGACTCCCGTTGCATAGCAGTTTCACCTGTTCGGGGTTTAAACGCAGGCTTGATTCACAACAGTGTGCAGGTAACAGGCTCAGGTCTGTCTTCTTCATACCTGTCAGCTTTTGAAAATACAAAATCAGGAGGGGGGGGGAGGTGCTATGTACAAGTGGGGATTGCAATCACATGCCGACCATGAATTTTGTAGACATTAACGGTTTGCTGAGCAGGTTTAACAGTAGAAAAGGGGAGAAAATCTGTCCCGGGAGAAGGGTTCAAAATACAGGAGACTCCAGATGAATTGCTGACAGGTCTGCTTCTTAAAGTCATAGCAAAAACCAGGAATGGATCCAACTGCTTTGCAGTGGGAGTCTTATTCTAACCTAGTTCTCTTGTTTATATTTGGCAGACAAAATCTGTTGGCAAATATATATATATATATATATATATATATATTATATATATATATATATATATATATATATATATATATATATATATATATATCCCTAAACTCTCCATGAAATTTCCTGCAGTGCTGTGTGGTATGAGTGAAGTAAACACAGTGGCTCTCCGCTTCTGTTCGTAGAGTATTCTGTTTATGTAACAAACGCAGTGTATAGAGAGGCCAGGAGTTTGAAACGTTGGGGAGATGGCAGGAACAGCTATTCTTAGATTCAGCTTCTGGTTCGAGAAATTCTGCATCATTTGGAGAAGTGCAAAGCTTTGCACAGGAGAGTTTAGTAAGACATACTTGTTACCTAGACAAACTGGCTAATCAAGCTGGTAGTAAAACCTGGAATGGGTGAAACGGCCCTGTAATAGGAGTCCTATTTCTATCCCTGGCATTTATCTTTGCATGAGTCGGGTGGTACAGAATCTAACCTGTCTGTCTCCTCTGCCCCCAGCTCCCCCTCGCCCCTCCTCCGTTTCCTCTCTGGGCGGTATCGTTGCTCGAATGGCCTCTTCCGAGCCACTGTCCGGAGGGAGCTGCACTTCGGTCAACACGGTCTGCTCGGACAGCGACCGGCCGGTAAGCCTCAGCTCCTCTGCCTCATCCGCATCCCTCCCGGAGAGCCACGCCTCCTTCGGGAGCAGGGGCTCCCTGGGGGGGTCTCTCCCCTACGGCAGCACCCCTCAGTACCACGCACCCCAGCGCAACGGCAGCGACATCAGCCTGGACCTCACCCCCTTATCCCAGCTGGAGCCGAGGCCGGCAGGGGTCCTCCCCAGGCACCCCCTCTCTCCGTGGGCCAGCCAGCAGGAGGGTCGGCCCAAGCTGACCAGAGAGGAGAGAGTGGTGCTGGAGATAGTGGAGACAGAGCAGGCGTATGTACAGGACCTGAAGAGCATTGTGGAGGTAAGAGGATGGTTTTCATTTTTTCATTTCCCCTGCCCCATGTGTTCCATGTGCATTTACCGTAGTAAACGCTGTACCCTCGCCACCCTCCGTGTGAAGTTAATTTCGTCAACCCCCTTTTTAAGATTCCTCAAACTTCTCTACACTAAGAATTAAAAACTCTTTTAAAGCGACAGGCTGTTTCTAGGATGGCAGTAATACTCGAGTTGCGTAGCAGATTTGCCCATTCCAGGTTTTATTACGAGCCACAGTGTGTGTAGGGAACAAGTTCAGCTGTGTCTTAAAGTGACTCGAACTGGGTTTGCATTGTATTCAATTTTGAACATCTGTGCTCAAAACCGTGGTATGTCTGAATACTAACTTTTTTTTTTTTTGTACAAAATGTTTTGTTGTTTTGTTGCAGTCTGTGCCAGTATTGCACAAGACCATTCGACTGCTCCCATGAGAAAACCGAGTGAACCGCTGGCAACTCAATTAACCCAGAAAACGACTTTTATATTTTCGTTTCATCCTGGTTTTAGCGACATTCTGTAGAATGTAAAATGTCTCTGCATAAGCAACTTTGTAAGCTTTATAAAACGCTTGCTCAAAATAAAACATCCAAATTCTTAGAAACGAAGCTGCTGCCTTCCAGTGCCGCCCCCCCCCCCCACCAGGGAAGTTTTTGCAGTACTGTAACTATTGTTCAGTTCTGTCTGTGTCTCTGTCTGTCTGTGTGTGTGTGTTTGTGTGTTTTCGGAGTTTATCGGACTTTTGAAAGGAAATGCTGTGGAACACGGAGGTATGTGGTTTTCCTTTGGGGAGAGGAGCAGCAGGTCTCCGGAAACGGGCCATTTTTTACAAATGTGCCATTCTCTATGAGCCTTGAAATTACAGGAGAGGAGGTCAGCGTGGGGAAAGATGAGATAGACGAGAGAGTGGGATAGGAGCCAGGGTGCGGGGAGGTTAAGGAAAGAAGGGGGGAATGAGATGACGAAGTACTGGGAATAAACTGGGGAACTTTTGTTTCTTACAGATGGAATGATGTAATCTGCCTGGTTTATAATAAACAGAACAAATACAAGAATGCGTTTTCCTTTAGTACTATCAGAGTATTCACTAACCGAGGATGGAAATAAGACTCCTGTTGCATAGAGTTTTCACCTTTCCCAGGTTTTACTACCAGCTTGATCAGCCACAAAAGCTCAGCTGTGTCTTGTGAAACACATAATGAAACCAGGAATGGATCAACCTGCTGTGCAACGGGAGTCTCATGCCCATCACTGTCAAGCCATCCTTAAATACCGACTTCAATAAATCAGAAGGATGATTTTTTTTTTTTTTTTTTTTTTTTTTTGGCAAATCGGAAGATCTCTTTGGCACAAAACTCAGTCCGTTTATTTCTGATCCACCCTCAAAGCTTTATGCTTAAAACCATGCCCCTGTTTCCAGTTAAAGCTGAGGCTAGGGAGCAGACTGTTGCATTGTGTGTGCTTTCTGCTCTACTCCAGTACAGTCCAGCACAGTTTTGTGGATCAGCTGTGATCGTCTGGTTTAAATTGACCCCCTTCAGCAATGATGTCAAGTTTGCAGTTGGGGAAGGGGGAGGGGAGGGGAGCGAAGCCCCTCGTTCATGAACCTCAGCCAAATAGGACAGGAAATTGAGGGCAGGTTAAGGAGAGAAGGGGGAGTTATAACCCCCTGGGAAATCTTTTGGACAAGGCGGAGGGAGGAGTCCAGAGGCCCTAGGATTAGAGAAGGGGGATGGAGGTTCCTAAAAAAATAAGGAAAACTCTCTGAAAAGTTTTTTTTTTTTTTTTTTTAACCCTGAACTTTTTCATGCGCTTCAGTTTTTGTTCCACTGTTTTCTGTGTGCCTTTCCTTCTACTATCGTTCATGCACATTTTACTACAGTAGTTTAAAAAAAACATGGATGGAGGCCCCTTTCTCTTAGGGGGAGAGGGAGCAGTTCAGTTTCCATGCCTCGAGCCTGCCCTGGACTGGAGGGAGCACCCTTTCTCTTTGGGGGGTGAGGGAGAGAGGGAGCAGTTCAGTCTACATGCCTCCAGCCTGCCCTGGAGTCCCATTTGAAATGGTTTTGATCCCAGATCTGCTGCTGATGGAAATGAACGAGCCTGGTTTCGGACCGCTTTCGAACCGGTCCCAGTGGCAGGTGGAAACGCAGGTTTGATCCCAGATTAAGAGCCTCTGCAGCCTCTCTCTGCCTTTTGATTTTCGTAAGAGATCAGTCTGTCTGTATGTGTGTCTGCTCAAAAGTATTTGATTAACAGATTAGTTCTGCCTAAGTGCTTGGTAACAGAGTTCCGGCAATTTGGAGTAAATGACCCTGACGCTCTTGTGATAACACTACAGCCTACAATTGAAAAGCAAATAGCGACTAAGAGGCATGCAATTTTATTTAGAGAATGGGAGAGGGAGGGAGGGGGAAAATTCAGAGCTCTTTTAAAACTCTGCTAGTCAGACAAAACTATAGCTTAACACCCCCCTTGGTACATACAAGTTTATGATTCCTTTGACCAGGGTCACACACATAAAAATGCTTCAGTGCTTTGTTAAAAGCTTCTTGGCTGCATCATGTTATCAGTCAATAAAAAGCACAGGTTTGGAGGTTTTGGTTTTTTTTTTTATTGTTTTCAACTTTTTTTCTTTTTCTGAACGTTCATCTGTAAGATATAATAAAGCACAGTAAAAACATGGTAAAACGTGGGTAGGCATTGTAGAGCACATATTGGTCTGGTAAAGCATAGGGAAGCATTGTAAAGCACAGAGGTCTGGTAAAGCATAGGGAAGCATTGTAAAGCACAGAGAGGTCTGGTAAAGCATAGGGAAGCATTGTAAAGCACAGAGAGGTCTGGTAAAGCATAGGGAAGCATTGTAAAGCACAGATAGGTATGGCAAGGCATAGGGAAGCATTGTAAAGCACAGAGAGGTATGATAAAGCTTAGGGAAGCATTGTAAAGCACAGAGAGGTATGGTAAAGCATAGGGAAGTATTGTAAAGCACAGAGAGGTATGGTAAAGCATAGGGAAGTATTGTAAAGCACAGAGAGGTCTGGTAAAGCATAGGGAAGCATTGTAAAGCACAGAAGTCTGGCGAAGCATTGTAAAGCACAGAGAGGTCTGGTAAAACATAGGGAAGCATTGTAAAGCTCAGAGAGGTATGGTAAAGCATAGGGAAGCATTGTAAAGCTCAGAGAGGTATGGTAAAGCATAGGGAAGCATTGTAAAGCTCAGAGAGGTCTGGTAAAGCATAGGGAAGCATTGTAAAGCACAGAGAGGTCTGGTAAAGCATAGGGAAGCATTGTAAAGCACAGAGAGGTATGGTAAAGCATAGGGAAGCATTGTAAAGCACAGAGAGGTATGGTAAAGCATAGGGAAGCATTGTAAAGCACAGAGAGGTATGGTAAAGCATAGGGAAGCCTTGTAAAGACAGTATTTTTTTACACATTAGTCAGGGTCTAAAAATTAAAAAAAAATGTATTTCACCAGAATTCAGCCAAGTAGCCTCCAGCAATGCCTTGAAGCCTGCTGTTTTCTTAGCAGCCTCTGCCCCAGGCCTGTGCACCCTTACTGGGAGGGCTGAGTGAGTCAGGAGACGTCTGATTCAGAGAATAGTAGGTAGCAGGTCTGAGGAGATGTTTTCTCCTGAGACACACTCAAGTGAATTTCCCAAGGCAGAAAAAAGTTAATTAACACAAGAAGAATGACAAGTTGACTTGGTCACCTCCTGCATGTGTGAGTTCTGTGTCCTCAGTGTTTACATTGCAGGGTTAGTGTCCGGATCAGAGACACTGGCTCTTTACACAAGGATCATGGAGCGGAAATCTAAGTGGGAAAGGAATAAACAAGGAGAAAGTGTCCCAATATCGGAGCAGAGAGAGAGTGAGGCACCCCAACACCCCCCCCCCCCCCCCCCCCCCCCCCTTTTTTCTTTCTTTCATTTTTTCACAAAGTGGTATGCCTGGGAAATATCCTGGCTATCTCAGTGGCACTGGAACAATTTTTTAAAGTGGGGGTACTGAAAGCCATTGAACAAAACTGTAAGCCCTGTATAAGCCATGCAAAGCCAAGGGGTGCTGCAGCACCCCTAGTTCCAGCGCCCTTGGGCTATCTAATCTAATGCTCCCCAACATCTCCCTAAGTGCGGCTGGTACAACAGGGTGCAGCCGTTAACCTCTCCCCCCTGCAACACCCTCTAATGGAAGTAAAAAAAAAAACCTACAAGAGTAAATGCTTGACGTCTGACTCTGGTTTCTTGTTGTGTTTTCCAGGACTATTTGGGGTGCATTATAGACTGTGGAGACCTGCCATTGAAGCCAGATGAAGTCAGCACCCTGTTCTGTAACATAGAAGACATCTACGAGTTCAACAGGCAAGGGCTGGTTTGCATGTAGTTTTCCAATAGGAAAACATCAGTTTATCTATAATGAAGAAGAAAAGTCGTTGAGAAACCGATAACTCGCTGTTTTAATAATTAGCTGCAATGTTTCGGCTTCTGCCTTCTCCAGAGAGCCTGGTAGAGACAGCCGGGCAGACTGATGCTATAGTTTGACAGCTGCACAGTGACGTACAGACGCATGTTCTAAGAACACTGAGACACAGACAGTTCTGAGGTGGAGTTCCGATCCTGAAAGGAAACTACATAGAAGCATTGTGTGTGTGCGTGTGTGTATAGATAGATAGATAATGAAGAAATTTCCACACAAAAAAAACACACACTAGTTTAACCTATAGTAATATATATCATATATATATATATATATATATATATATATATATATATATATATATATATATATATATATATGTATTAGATAGATAATCTCATGCCCAAACTAAACAAGATGAAATTTCTTATACCATATAAGAGACACCCGACACGCTACATAATAACTTATGTGAATAGGGTGCCGATTTTAGTGCCTGTCGTTTGAAGGCTGTGTCCCCTCATTCAACCTGACTCTGAGCTCCAGTGCAGGCGGGGGTAGCTGGCGCAGCTTGGGTTGTATTGCGAGAGATTTGCAGGTTTGGCTCCAGCTTTCTCATGCGACCGAAAAAACCTGTGTGTGGGCTCGTAGCTGTAATGAAGAGAAGGGGGAGGGGGCAGATCACAGCTGCCTGGGAAAGCTCCACCCTTCTGCCTCCTCAGACTCGCTGGAAAAGCTGGCTGTGTCTTTTTTCATTTCAGGGGTGGAAATAGGACTCGTGTTGCACAGCAGTTTCAACCATTCCAGATTTTACTACCAGCTAGATTAGCCCCCAGTGTGGGTCAGGGTTTCCCAATCCTGGTCCTGGGGACCCCCTGTGTCTGCTGGTGTTCATCCCAACCCAGCTCTCAATTACTGAACCAGACCCTTAGTAGAACTGTTCATTAGCTTAATTAGAACTTTTAATTATTTTTAGCTTTTAAACAGTTGGAGATTTCAAGTTACCTGTTCAATTCAATAAGTAACTTGAAATGGGTAGCTTTTTAGGAGCTTAGAACAATTAAAAAGGTCTAATTAAGAGCATTATTAGTTTGATTTAAGTAAGTGGGGAATCCCCTGGGTTGGGTAACAAGATTGTTCTTATTAAACTCCTAGTAAAACCAGGAACGGATCAAACTGCAATGCAGTGGGACTGTTGTTTCCATCCCTGCACAACGAGGCAGATTTTATCAAGGTGTTTCAAGGCTTTGTGCTGAAACTTGGTCAGGACATTCATTGCAGTAGCAATGCAGACAAGAGAGACAGTGGCGACTCAAAGGAAACTTTTCACGTTTTGCGGTACATCGATACTCAAAAGAACCGCTCCTCCAACTGGGATGAAACCAGTATTTCGCCTACAGTCATGCTAAAAAGAACGTCAGACGACTAGAGCTGCATGAACAGATTGTTTGGATAAGCTCTCCACAGGGGAGGGTCGATCGGGCTGATGTGTCATTCCCTCCCCTGATTTCCGTGGAGAGCTGGATCTGTATAATCTGATCTTGCAACTCCACAATCGAGTAAACTTTAAGTTTCCAAAAGCACCACCCAGCTAGGTTTCGTCCTTCAGCGTAACTATGTGAAACGTGAATACACAAACAAGAACAGATTGTACAAGCTTTGGTTTTACGCTTTGTGGCCAAAAATGTTGCTGCGTTCCATCCCGCTCTTCCAGATTTCTTTCAAGGCAACAGCTCTGATCCACCCAGTACTCTGAATTTGCTTTGGCAGACTCGCAAGGTACACGATGGACTCAATTCCACACCCCCAAGCCAGGTCGTAAAGTAGCTCTGTTGCATGATTATTCACAGATTGATGGTGGGGGGTGGACAGCCTGACAGCCACCCTCAGCTGTTTCTGCATTGCGTTGGATTGCTCGCATTTTTTTTTTTTTTTGCATTGCCACTGTCAGCCATCAGGTAATGCATCTTCTTTTAAAAAGACTTTCCCTGTGGGAGCGCCCCTGCTTGACTCTGTTCTTCAAGTTCATAATACACTTTCTTCTTGGCTCGTCACAGTGTGACAGCTTGCGCGCTGTTGTGTTTAGGGATTTCGATGTTGAGGTGCAGTTGACAACCTCATTTGTTTGGGAGTGGATTAGTCCCCTCCGAGGAGGAAATGAGAAGCTAGCAAATCACCCGCTGTCTGTCTGGGTTACCTAGCCCCCAGATGGGAGCCCAGGCCTCCAGAGAAAGGTGAAAGATGACTAGCCTGCTGTCTCTCTTTCCCTGCGCCACCTTGCGTCTCCAGATTTATTGGTGCTATGTTACCGTAGCGAGCTCTATAAACCCAGGCAGCATCTCGGAGCCCCAGATATGTTGTTCATCTTCCTCGGCTCTGGTTTGGATTGGTTCAAACTGCCTTTGTCTCTGGAGCTCCTCCAGGCTTCACATTTTCCCAATTTCCTCTCATTTTTAGGAGAAGGGACTCTGCTGATGTCCCCCAGGGAGGACTGTGTGAACTTATTATCTCCAGACAGATAGCGGCCCTACAGTGGCAATTTTATCATTATTATTTAAGGAGTGAAAAGCCCCCATTGGGCTCTCCAGAACTCTTAAACATGTCTTCCCTCTAGCTAGTGCACCTAGAGGGTAAACTGTAACCCGTCCCTCTCTAGTGCTCTTCCCCCTAATGGATGTAAGAAATAGAACATTTGTTCTGTGTTGCATTTCTCAGGATAACGGCTGCACTTAATGTTTTGAGAGCTCTGTCGAGTCCAAAGCGGTGCTTGAAGCTTTTATAAGGCCAACAGATGACTGAAACTAGAACACGATATTACACGATTATCGACACCAAAAGACCAACCCAAGTGCGTCTTCAACCCTCTCGTTGTAACCCCGACAACGAGACGTCTATTGGGGGAGTCTTAAAGCCTGGGTGTGTTTGGACAGCGCACGGGGAGCTGTGAGCCTGTTGATTATCTGACAAAGCGTTGGTCTCAGGATTCTGACAGCAGGAGGTTGTCTTCAAGGCGTGGAGAGAATTGGTGTGAGAGCAAGAGAGAAAGGAGGAGGGGGTTTGAAGTCTTGTCAAAAGGAGTTCTGAGAACCATCTGTAATTGCTTAAAAAAAACGGGCTTTCCGACTCCAAGGAGCAGGGCAACGCTGAAGATTCGAACTGCGGTTCGGCCAGTTATAACTGCCTTCGAAAAGTCTTTACAACTGGGTGTTAAATAAATCCATTCGTTAATGTGTTAGTGCTGAAAAAGCTGTCCTTCCCTCACCTTTACTATACAACTGAGTACCAGTCGATCAGCAGTTTTACCGTTCTGTGTTTCTTTCCGGCAGCGAACTCTTGGAGGATCTGGAGAGATGCAGCCACGCAGTGGCCATCGCGGAGTGCTTCGTGGAGAGGGTGAGTGACAGCTACACCTCCAGTGAGGCGGCGCCAGTCTATGGCGCAGTGGCGCTATGGCAGTATTCAATCAAACTCAAACTGGTTTCCTCACTTCATTTGAAATCTTTCCCACGTTTTTTAATCCGTAACAATACAGAGTCAACTCTCTCATGAGTACGAATATCGAGGGACCTGCAAAAAAAAAAAAAAGTCTTCTCAGTAATTCTTATTATCAGGAGTAAGAATTTTATTATTATTTTTTATAATAATAATCATTATTTTTATATAGTGTGTGAACTATGCATCAGCTGCAGAGTCACTTACAACAACGTCTCACCCCAAAGACGCAGCACAAGGAGGTTCAGTGACCTGCTCAGGGTCACACACAGGGAGTCAGTGGCTGAGCTGGGATTTGAACCGGGGACCTGCTGGTTACAAACCTGTTTCTTTAACCACTGGACCACACAGACTCCAATATTTGTCTGATTAAAAAAATAAATAAACAAACAAGTTCTGAACCCTTAGTGTTTGGGAAGAGCTGTTCCTAGCCTCCTACTGTCCCTTCGTGGTGTAAATATTTTTCTGGGGGATCGGCAGAGACCCCCAGGGCTTGTGGGATGCAGTAGTTCAAAGCCATCTGTCGACTCTAAACTCCACTCGGTACAGCAGAGCACAGGACTGATCTGTCTAGGCTTTGCTGCTGCGGCTAATTTGTGTGTTTCCTTTCTCTTTGCAGAGCGAAGCCTTTGACATTTATACACTGTACTGCATGAACTACCCCAAGTAAGTCTCTCGACGGACTTAACCCTTTATTGTCACCAGGGTCCCTGTATGAATACATGCAAGTCTTCTTGCTGTCCCTCAACATTCAACAGCTCTAATATATATATATATATATATATATATATATATATATATATATATATATATATATATATATATATATATATATATATATATAATCTATATACACACACACACACACTCTTTATGTAGTTTTGTAATTTTCTTATTTCATTTTTAGTGATTTATTTTATTGAATTATTTTTTTCCATTTCTTTCTTTCTCTCGCTGTCTTCTCTCTGTTTTGCCCAATAACTATCCTCTCCCTCCTGTCCTACCATCTCTTCCCTCCTCTCTCTCTTCCTGACTCTCCTCCTAACTCTGCCCCTCTCTCTCCCCCCAGCTCTGTGGCAGTGTTACGGGAGTGTATGAAGACTGAGAGCCTGGTGCGTTTCTTTCGTGAGCGTCAGACCAGCCTGTCCCATTCCCTGCCCCTGGAGACCTACCTGCTGAAGCCAGTGCAGCGGATCCTCAAATACCACCTCCTGCTGCAGGTAACGATCATAGACCCGAGGAACCAGAGCCCATAGACCCGAGGAACCAGAGCCCATAGACCAAGCCACCTCTTGGTACAGACGTTCCTTACTTAAGAGCATCAGAATGTAGGGTTTTCGAGGTCAGTCTAAGGGCTCCCGTAGGGTCTCTCCTGGTTAAGGCATGACCACGTGGTGTCGAGGGAACGTAATCGGACGTTCTAAATCAGGGGAGAAAAAAGTTTTGGAAATTCTAAAGTAAAACTATAATCCAGTAGACATACCATGTACCTGATGGTAAGTTTTGAAGTTCTCCAGTAATGAGTTTGCCCTGTATGTATGTCCCTTTCAGGAGCTGCTGAAGCACTTTGATAAGAGCCAGTCGGGCTATGAGGTCATCGAGGAGGCTCTTATCACCATGACCGCAGTGGCCTGGTACATCAACGACATGAAGAGGAAGCAAGAGCATGCTGTCAGACTGCAGGTCAGTCAGCCAGCCACCAGGGGGCGGCAGTGTAACGTTAGCTGGAGAATAATACATGGGGTCGTGTGTGATTATGAGGGGTGAAGGCAGTATTTTATTATAGTCTCTGGTGAGCAAATTTCCCAGCTGAGAAGCGAGAGAAGAGGCCAATTGTAATTATAATTGCACTGTTGGTTTTTGACTCGGATTGCTGAGTATTGAAAGTTAGTGCGCCCTCTTGTGGCTGTGTGTGTGTCTGCTCGCAGGAGATTGAGAGTGTCCTGTTGAACTGGGCCGGTCCGGACCTCAGCGGGTTTGGAGAGCTGGTTCTGGAGGGGACCTTCCGGGTCCAGCGGGTCAAGAAAGAGCGAGCTTTCTTCCTCTTTGACAAGATGCTCCTGATCGCCAAGAAGAGAGGCGACAGCTTCATCTACAGCACCCACATCTTCGTAAGCAGAGCCTCTCCTGTCACATAGCACGGGTCTACAGCATACGAGTATAGCAAGCATCTAAGTTCAGTATCTACAGCACACACATTCAAAAAAAGGGCTATCGATTTTCAGAAACAGGGGCAGTGCAGTCCAGTGGTTAAAGTCCAGGGCTTGTAACTACAAGGTCACCGGTTCAAATCCCACCTCTGCCACTGACTGACCCCCTGTGTGTGACCCTGAGCAAGTCACTTCGCCTCCTTGTGCTCCATCCTGCAGATGAGATGTTAAATCAATGTCCTATTGTGACTCTGCATATAATATGTGGTGTGTGTGTGTGTGTGTGTGTGTATATATATCAGTGGGAATTCAACACGCATACTTTGAAGCGCACACAAACAAAATATCCAAGGGAATAGAAATTTTTCCATGTGCTTTTGAATTCACTTTATCCTGTCCCTCCCCCTCTCTCTCCCTCCCCCTCTGCAGTGCTGTAACCTTCTGCTATGTGAGAACCTGAAAGACCCTCTGAGCTTCAAAGTGTCAGACCAGACCATCCCCAAGCAACAGTACATCGTGCAGGTGAGTGGCTGGACCTCGCCTTTTAATACTTCAATATCCCCGCTTCGGTACCGCCTTCGCTGAGTATCTCGCAGGCTTCAAACTTTGCTCCAATATCGTGGAACAATAATGCCTCTGTATAAATATTCTTATAGACCGCTCGTCTCTCTTTACCCCATAGGTAGGTCGATCGATATAGATTGATTGGTTGATACTGTAAATGTAAATCTACAATGGATAGATACTGTAGAAAGACTAGATAGATAGGGAGACAGTAAGAGAAACGGGTAGATCCTGCAGACAGACAGATAGTACTGTGTATATGCTGTATACTTTAGATAGGCAGGACTCCCTCAGGTGAGAGGAGGCTCAGGTGTCGGGACTCACGCTGTGTTTGTTTCAGACGAGGAACCAGGAGGAGAAGCGGCTGTGGCTGCATTATCTGAAGAGGCTGATCGTGGAGAATCACCCTGCCTCCCTGCCACAGAAGGTCAGGACTGGAACAGACCAGCAGAGAACTCACACTCCACCCTTTCCACAGGGCTCTATTACACCAGTACTGAGAAAGCACAGGGATGGCAAGAAGACTCCCGTTGCATAGCAGTGTGATCCATTCCTGGTTTTACCATGAGTTTTTAATAAGACACCTATACACACCGTGGCTAATGAAGCTAGTAATAAAACCTGGAATGGGGGAATTTGCTGTGCAATAGGAGTCTTATTTCCATCCCTGCTTGATTAAACTAAAAACAACAATTTGGGAATGAGTCTATCTCTTAGCTACACAGTCAACATCCCAGCTATAAGACATCTGTTCTGCTATAGACTCCCATAGAAACAGTCCATTCCATTCCAGTTTAGTCCAGTCCAGGGCATTTTTCCAACCAGCTGCTTCAGGTTTTTTTTTGGGTGGTTAGAAAAAGCCTTTCACCCAGACCCTCCTGGCTGGCAGGAAGGGAACCCACACGCAATGACATCTCTGCTTCCCACAGACTCCCAGTGTTAATTTTTTACCTCTGCCTGCTTGCTTAGTTTTTACTGCCCACTAGAGGGCAGTAGAGTCCAGTCTCAATCGACTTGGATGTGATGTTTCTAACTGGGGGGGGGGGGGGGGGGTAGCTCTGAGAGTTCCGCGGAATGTCAGAGAGACATTATTCCATCTGTTCCAGGGATAATTAGTTGTGGGTTTGGGGGGTTGGGGGCGTCTGTTCTGAAATATTAATAAGACTAGCTACAGGATGCTTTATCAATTGGGTCTATTATTCTTTGCACAAACTTTGATCATTGTCGCCCAGCCTTCGCTATAGCGCCCGAATTGTATTGGGCAAAACTACTGTGAATTCCAGTCAAGAGACCAGTTTGGGTGTTTAACCCTGCAAACTGTTGATTTAAAGGAATGTGTTAAATTCCATGACAAACATACTGTTTCGAAATGGAGCACTATTATAGTTTACTGATGTTTTGTTCTGCAAGTTGGTCCCACTTTAGATGAGTGTAGCCCGCAATTAAGAGGTATGTGCAATCCTATCATTTAATGCCTTGTATTTCTTTCAAATATCTTTCAGGCCAGACAAGTACTAGGAGACAGCTGCCCACCGTGTAAGTAAAGCATCTGTTTAGCTTTTAAAACTGCTCCATTACTTATCTGCACGACCCAGGGCAATGGCACAGGTCCCTCTGTGGATCTCTAAGCTCAGATGATACACCAAAGGGTAACCATTAACCTGTACCCCCTTTAACACCCTTGGTGTTGTAAGCAGTGCATCAGTAAGAAGAACATAAGAAAGTTTACAGACGAGAGGAGGCCATTCGGCCCATCTTGCTCGTTTGGTTGTTAGTAGCTTATTGATCCCAGAATCTCATCAAGCAGCTTCTCGAAGGATCCCAGGGTGTCAGCTTCAACAACATTACTGGGGAGTTGATTCCAGACCCTCACGATTCTCTGTGTAAAAAAGTGCCTCCTATTTTCTGTTCTGAGTGCCCCTTTATCTAATCTCCATTTGTGACCCCTGGTCCTTGTTTCTTTTTTCAGGTCATAAAAGTCCCCTGGGTCGACATTGTCAATACCTTTTAGGATTTTGAATGCTTGATTCAGATCGCCACGTAGTCTTCTTTGTTCAAGACTGAATAGATTTTCAATTCTTTTAGCCTGTCTGCATATGAACAAACGAGATGTATTTCCAGTGAGGCTAGTCAAGACCACCCAGGCCTCACTGCAACATGTCTTGTCTGTCTGCGCCACCTAGCCCCTTCAAGAGGGACATACCCATGCTTCCCAAAATCTAAAAATGTTGTGCTTTTGATTGACAGATCCACAAGCCATGCAGTTCAACTCCGAGACCCTCGGGAAACCCGCCTCCTCTCCCCGATTGGACGATTGCAGGGGTTACCACAGAGGGAGACGCCAATCAGGTACCATTTACAGAACTGTGGTTACTCCCCTCTCCCGGTCTTTGTGGGGAAAAAAGATTTTCAGATTTCAGGAAGTAATAGCCTCCCTCTGCTCTGTGCTGGTGGAGCAGAGAAAGAGAAAGGGAGGCTGTTACACTCTCTGAACAGCCTCCCTCTGCTCTGTGCTGATAGAGCAGAGAAAGAGAAAGGGAGGCTGTTTATACTCTCTGAACAGCCTCCCTCTGCTCTGCGCCGGTGGAAAAGAGAAAGGGAGGCTCTTCTACTCTGAACAGCCTCCCTCTGCTCTGCGCCGGTGGAGCAGAGAAAGAGAAAGGGAGGCTCTTCTACTGAACAACCTCCCTCTGCTCTGCGCCGGTGGAGCAGAGAAAGTGAAAGGGAGGCTCTTCTACTCTCTGAACAGCCTCCCTCTGCTTTTGTTAACATGCAGCAAGAAGTTATTATTGTTATTATTATAATTCCATATCCTGCAGTTTTGAGTCTGTATATTTCTCTTTGTACAGTGATATTCAGCCAGTCTAATCTCACTGCTCACCTGCTCCTTGTCACTGGTTTAGGACAGGAATGCATAATACAATATTAATCAAACAGACACTCGGTCCACTTATAAACCCTGCTGCTCCAGCTCTGACTTTCTCAGCTGAGATTAGGGGTGCCTGTAGAGATTAATATACAAGACTGCGTTCTCTGCTTATCTCTACAAAGCAGACGAGCTACACTGAGATTACCTATATGCTTGAGAGTGCAGTAATCCTTGACAGACGAGTAGATCCTATAAGAGGCAAGGTGGCTGGGTGACAGACTGGTTAGCTGTATAGTCCAGCAGTCACAGTGAGCAGGGTTAGCTGTACAGTCCAGCAGTCACAGCGAGCAGGGTTAGCTGTACAGTCCAGCAGTCACAGTGAGCAGGGTTAGCTGTACAGTCCAGCAGTCACAGTGTTATAGTTTAGTATTGAAGAGTGCTTTAGAAAGTGACCGTGGTGTTTTGTATGTGCAGAGCCTCCAGAGTTCCTGTACAGCCCAGAGAAGGCCAGGAAGCACGCCCCTCTGCTCAGTGTAGAGGGGAGCACCCCGTTCAGGAGAGGCAGGAGGCAGTCTGGTGAGTCGCAGTGGAGGGACCATTCAGACTGAATTCCAATTCAGCTGCGTGGAAAGAAAAGGAAACACAGTGCATCCTCTAAGAATTCTCTGAAAACATCCTTCAACATCATACATATATACACACACATATATATACATACAGCTGTGGCCAAAGGTTTTGCATCACCCTATAGAATAAACAAATTTTGTTTCATAAAGTTGAATGAAAGCTGCTGAATGATGTCACGTTAGCATATTGAATTGCACACGGCTTTGGAGATTTCCACATACTAAAGGAAAAACAGACAAATTAAAAAATGCGTCTTTTTCAAATCTAACATGAAATACTACTGTGCTGCTATTATGGCTTCCGGTAGACTTTTGTGATATCATTTGGTCGTTTCTTTGATTACACGATGCTAAATAAGATTATATTATATATGTGTGTGTGTGTATGTGTGTGTGTGTGTGTGTGTGTGTGTATATATATATATATATATATATATATATATATATAAATAAAAAATGTCTAATCCTAAAATTCTAGGTGATGCAAAACTTTTGGTCACAGCTGTATATGTTAAGTGTCACCTTTTTGGAAAAGTGGGTTTTTGAAAATTTTTCCCACCCCCCCCAAAAAAAAAAGGTTTTAAAAAGTCTAATTAGGGAAATGTCCATAATTAAAAAGCCATGCCAGGTCTATTACACCTGTGTTGTTCAGTCTGTGGGCACTGGTACCCCTTGCTGCTCTGTGATGACTCCCGAGTCTTTGTGTTCTTCCTCTCTTGCAGCTCCGGCGAAGGAGATCGAGAAAGCTTTCCCACAGAACTGTAAGTGATTTTTGAAGAACCCTTTACATTTTTAAATGAATGCCCAAACATGGGAAAAACCCACTGCTTTGTAAAATCATCTTTATAACTTCAGCAGGTAACGCTTTTAATTAATGGCCGCAAATTCCCAATGAATTCCTTCTGAATCCCACAAGGAGTATGCTGGGATTTGCAACCAGGAGATCCCTGATTCAAATCCCGGCTCACTCACTGTGTGACTGAGCGAGTCACTAAACCTCCTTGTGCGCTGGGCTGCAGTGTGAAAGGCAGTGGGTTTGAGGAGCTCAGGGTTAGATAAAGAAAACGCTGGGCTGCAGTGTGGAAGGCAGTGGGTTTGGGGAGCTCAGGGTTAGATAAAGAAAGCGCTGGGCTGCAGTGTGGAAGGCAGTGGGTTTGAGGAGCTCAGTGGTTAGAGTGCTGGGCTGCAGTGTGGAAGGCAGTGGGTTTGAGGAGCTCAGTGGTTAGATAAAGAAAGCGCTGGGCTGCAGTGTGGAAGGCAGTGGGTTTGAGGAGCTCAGGGTTAGATAAAGAAAGTGCTGGGCTGCAGTGTGGAAGGCAGTGGGATTGAGGAGCTCAGTGGTTAGATAAAGAAAGCGCTGGGCTGCAGTGTGGAAGGCAGTGGGATTGAGGAGCTCAGTGGTTAGAGTGCTGGGCTGCAGTGTGGGAGGCAGTGGGTTTAAACTATAGTCTGATCTTGCAACTGAAAATGAAAGTAACAGATTTAGAAGAATGTTTAGCGAGTCAGATTTGAATTAACTGGTTGCGTGCATGAATGAAAAGGTTCTAACACACTTTTTTCTCTTATTTTTGTTCTCTCCTCTCTCAACGGGACTGCTGGACAACAGTGAAACTGAAGGTAAGGGTTTCCAGCTCTTCTCTTTGTTTTAATGTGTTATCTGGATAAGACCAGACGGATTTGAAAGCGTTGAGGAACAATCCAGGGCAATTAACTGAGTGTTTCAAAAGGCGATTGGAAGTGAATTTCTGTCATCCGGGGCACTGACATTTTTACTGCTGTACTGAAAAAATGAATTGTCAGTTGACAGCCTTGGTACAGCAGTAAAAATGCCAGCACTGCACATGAGAGAAACTCACTTCCCTATCGGCTTTTAAAACACGCAGTTACTTGCCATTGATTGGTCCTTGGTCCTTTTCTTGTTTGAAATCAACCAAACAAGGCAGGCTTGGTGATCCAGTGGTTGAAGAAAAGGTCTTGATACCAGGAGGTTCCAATCCTGGCTCAGCCACTGACTCATTGTGCGACCCTAAGCCACTTCCACCTTCTTGTGCTCTTCAAATGAGACGTAAAACAAACGAGGTCCTATTGCAAGTGACTCTGCAGCAGCAGTAGATGAAGCAGAGTTCACCCCCTAGTCTCTAAGTATCTTTGGATAAAAGCGTCCGCTAAATGACTAATTAAACACGTCAACGATTGAGGAGCAAACCTAAGAGGTTTCCAAATTGTGCCCCTGCAGCACGCGGGCAGCGAGAGAGAGCTGCATCCCGCTGTCGAGCCAGTCTGCTCCTCCATCAGCACTAGCACGCTGGCCTCTTCCGTCATTGAGGTAGAGACCCGGGGGCGAGAGGAGGTGGAGGAGGAGGAGGAAACCCCCACCCTCTCCATCACAGAGGAGATACTGGAGTTTATCAGCCAGAGCCGGGCTCGGGAGCTGGAGGAGGCAGGGGGTGGTGAGATGGCCCAGCCTCCAGCCGCCGAAGAGGTACAGAGTTCTGTTTCTGCACTTCAGGCAAACTAGCGCTGTTAAAAATCCCCCCAGCAGAATAAAATTATATTTTTATGTCAGGATTCCTTAACCGTGTTTATAGCATGCATGTGAGAAAACAGATGATGCTTAATATGGAAATCTTTGAAAGAACCTGCTGCATAGTCTGTGGTGAGCGGCTTAACAGAGCAATGCATTTATTTCAGATGGGGCTCTAGCAAGCTGTAATTAATCATTTGTTTTCAATGCATTTATTCTGTGATGTTTTGTATCAGTCAGTAATGGAAATAAGACTCCTGTTGCTTAGCAGTTTCACCCATTCCAGGTTTTAGAAAGAGCTTGATTAGCCAGTGTGCAGAGGTAACAAGGTCAGGTAAAACCGGAATGGATCAAACAGCTATGAAATGTGGGGGCCTTATTTCCATCTCTGGTAAATGAATAGCTGTGACATAAAAAATGTTTAAAAAAAAAAGGAAAGCAAGCCATGTAAGTTTAATTGCTTTGCTTTCTTTCTTGGTGTCTTCCCTAGGGTCATCTGCAGGTGGATCCAGTGCTGGAAGAAGGAACCTCGGTGGACTTGGGGGCCACGGCTCAGGGGTTGAACAAGGAGGACCTGCAGTCCGCACTGGAAGTTGTCGATCTGGATGAAGAGGACTCCTCTGGGGGAGAGCCGCTGGGGAGCAGGGGGGAAGTGAGAGTGAAGGAACTGGAGCCTCATGCCCCGGCCAGCGAGTCTTCAGAGGAGGAAGAGGAGGGTAGGCTGGAGTCGGGACCATCTCCCCTTCACGTGCTGGAAGAACTGGAGCTGGAAGAGGGGGCCGGAGAACCAGAGACCCCGAATCCGGAGCGCTCGAACTTCGAGGAGGAACTGAACCTCGAGGGACCGACTGGGAATCCCTTCTCCCTCGAAGATGGCCCTGCCCAGGGTGTGGCTGCTGCTAATCGATCTGATCCCCTTCAGTCTGAAGCCAAAGCGACTTTGACCAAAGACGACCGCCTCTTGATCGAGAAGATAAAGAACTACTACGAGACGGGCGAGGCAATCGCCCCCCAGCTCCAGAGGAGAGACAGCATCTCCTTCATCCCCGCCGGGCTGGTCAAGGACTCTGTGTCCCGGTTCCACATCCTCGTCCAGCAGGACAGTATCTGTGAGTCAGAGGCGGGGAGGTCGGAATCCAGCGAGACGGAAGCGCGGCTGTCCCTCTGCCGGCAGACCTCCGCGGCAGAATCAAAGATGAGCGACTTCCGGGACACTCTGGAGGCAGAGAGGGAGTGGGGAGAAGAGGGAGGCAGGGATCCCAAGACAGAAAAAGCAAGAGGAGAAGGGGTCTGCCGCCAAGAGGAACCAGAAAGCGAGTACCGATCATGCACAGAGCTGATGAAAGTGTGGAAGGAGAAAGAGAGAAGAGCCAGCAGAAGGGACCAAGAAGGGACGGAAGCAAAGGATTTTGAGAAGACGGTTATTCAGGAAGACATATCGGAAGCAAATCGGAAAGGAGGAGGAGGAGGAGGAGAAGAAATCTTCGGAATGGCGTCTTCGATAGGGCATTGTAAAACCGCCCTGGTTTCTGAGAGACAGCCGAATGAAGAATCCTGCTGTCCCCGAGAGGATCCCGGCCCATTCCCATCTCCAGATGTGACCGGGATCAGCCTGTACGAGGGAGGGGGAGGAGAGTTCTGCCTGGCAGAGAACTCAGAGAAGATTATCAGCAAAGTGCAGATGCTGGCCCGCATGTACAGCGCCAGGATCGGCTGCTCGAAGACTCCTCTACACAGGAAGGTGTGGGAGAGGAGCAGGGGGCTGGCAGGGAGGAGGGAGATCGAAGAGACGGAGAAGAAGCCAGACTGCAAGGCGACAGGTGAGCTTGGAGGAAAGTATTGTGTTAGGGTGTGGGCTAGAGTCACAATTAAGAAATGCTTAGTTTTGATGAGAAGCTTTTTTCAGTGTCTTCAGTAGAAATACTAAAAGAGACTCAATAACAAACGTTTCGACTGAAAGTCTTTCTTCCAGAAACACAGAAAGAAACCCAAATTAGATACTCAGATAGCCACCCTTTCTCTTAGGGGGGGGGTGAGGGAGGGAGGGAGCAGTCCAGTCTCCTTGTCTATCCAATCTATGCCTACTTACCTGGCAATTGACCATTCAGAAATATTGGGTGGTGGTGCTTTTTAGGATGGAAAGGATCACTACAGTCCTTCATATAAAAAATCACATAGACAAGCATTTTGACTTACGGCTTCAAAGGTGTGCTGTATTAAGTTTCATCCATAACTGACTTTTGCTAAATTTAGAAAATTCAATGACAAATTTCAAGTATCTGTGTTCAGCTTGTATCTCCTTACCTACTGTCCTTGAAGGTGGTCTCAGGGTCCCGAGAGAACCGCAGCTGTATGGACACGTGATCATCCGGGAGCAGCTTTCCACGAACTACGTGCAAGAGAACCAGTACATCATCTCTGCAGCCAAGGAGAACGCCTGGGTGTTCGAGAGCAGCAACACCCGAACAGCACCTCATCGCCCAGGAACACTGGAACCTCATACAGAGGCTTCAGAATCTACAGAGCCAGCCAATGTGGACACCTCCAGACAGACAGATCCTCCGAAACCTGAACAGGCACGTCCGGTCACCCCCAGCACAGATCCCTCTCCGGAAGTCGCTGACTTTGAATTGAATTCCCAGCGCTCCTTAGAAGCAGTCCCCGGCATCCAAAGCCATCTTGAACCCGAGATCCATCCTGAAGTCGTGTGCAATCCAACAACGTACGACAACGAAAAGTCTGTTTCCGGAGCCCCGCTGCCCGTCTCGGAGAGTGCCTTTCGCGAGGAGTCATCGGCTTGTTCCCGAATCGACAAGCGGTTGGATTCCCGCTCTGCCACGTCTGTAGGGAAAGCAGAACAATCGTTGTGTTCCTCGGCGAACAAAGAGCCGTTGGACGTTGACAATAGGGTGCCGTCATGTTCTGGTTCCTTGCTTCCCGTTGAGGAAGCTGAACAGTCTTTGAATGACGGATCAGTGCGAAAAGAGACGACACCCGCTGAAGGGGGAGAACTTCTTGCCCTGGCCAAATTGGATGGCTTCCGTAAACAGGAGCCAGTTTTACCAGATGAGGATCAAACGAATAAAGGCTGCTCTTGTGCTGCTGAAGACACGGAGTGCTCCTTAGTCCAGCCAGCTCTGCTAAGACCAAAGCCTATCTTTCCCTCAAAAAGCAGAACGCTTGCCATGTCCAAATGGAATCATTTTCATCAGAAGCCGGTTGTCTACCCTAAAACAGCACAAGATCAGGTGCAATGTTCCGTACAGGCACCCTCCCTGTCCAGTCCCTTTTCATCTGTTTCAGATCGCTGTACCCCTTCCACACTGCCACCCCACGCAAGACAATCCTTAGGGAACTCTACCCCATCTTTGTGGGCAAAAACTGATCCACAGTCTCCTTTGGAACTGTCTGGAGCCCAAAACCAGCAGGAACCATCAGAAGATAACAAAGAACCAGTCAACTTCTGCTTGGCATCCAAAGATCTTTCACCCAAAATGTGCGCCACTGAAGAGCTGAGTTCAGGCAGGCAGAACCCTAGTCTTTCGGAAGACCGCTCCAACAACCTGGATAATGCGTCTTCAAAGATGCCTCAATTTAGCGGAGCATCAGATACACATCCTTCGAGTGTCGACTCCTCTGAGCTGAAGGAACAGCTGCCAAAGTTCACCAGCCAAAGACCTCCTTACCTGCCGACCAAGAGTGGGAGAAGAAGCTTGCCACTCTACTTGGAAGGACAAGGATTCTCCAGCCAGAGGTTGGTTCATTTTTTTTGTATCGTCAATCCTTTTGACTTTTAACTCTCATGAGATATATAAGTTTGTATCCATTGTCTAGTCTAGTAGCTAAATGTTCTGGGTTAATCCAACACACTAAAAAGAAAGACGCAAAAAAGAATAAGAATTAACCTTGTTAATATAACTAGATATAAAACTAGATAACCTTTTCAAAACACATTTAGACTTAATTCAATCCACATACAAATCTACTGGGCAGTATTTCATATTTTACATTCTTACTCTTGATATAAAAGGCAGACCCATTGGTCATGTATTGGCTCGAAGTGGTTTTGCTGAACCCTGTTGAAATAAGATTTAAAAAACCTTGTTGATTTTAGCAACGGCTTGCTTTCTCTTCTCTTTCAGGTTGCAGCCCTCACCTCCCTGTTTTAAGGAGTCCCTGGATCACCAAACATCAGCGGACAGGAGCCAATCAAACCCCCAGCATTCCCAACAGAATTCCCGGAACTTCCCAAATTTCCCGCCTCCACCCAGAAAACCAGACAGCACCCCATCCTCAACCAGACAGGAAGGGGAGTCCTCCTCCTCCTCCTCTCTAGACCTCGGCCTGAGAACTCGGACTCCCTCTCCCATCCGTAGAATCCCGTCTCCTTCCGGCTCTGCCTCTCTGTCCAAATCCCTCGCCACTTCCTGCATCAACCAGACCATCAGCCAGAGCCTGACCAAAAAGAACGGGCGCCTCCAGTCTTCCCTCTCGCAGGACTCCGAGCCGCCCCAGCCACCCAGCGCGTCCTTGCCTCCGCTCTCCGGGTCCGCCCTGAGGTTCCGATCCCAGTCTCCCGTAAGGAAATCCCCTTTGGGTCTGGCTTATCCGAACAGGCAGCCCCTGGGTCGCTCTGTTTCCAGTTTGACTGAGAAATCCGACCGACTCGGCTCCACCGCGCCACAGCTTCTCCACCCTTCCACCGCTGGTCCTAGCCCCGCTCCCATGATCTCCCCACCCCCCTTCCGCAGCCACAGGTCCATGTCCCCAACCGTGCCAGTTAGCCTCCACCAGGCTCGCAAGGCTGGATCTAAAAGCTCTGACCTCTCACACAACAACAACAACAACAACAACAACAACAACAACAATACTGACAGTGATGATAAAACAGCCGATTTGGTTCCGATAGTGTGTTCTGCTGTTACTGTGAGATCTTCCTCTACTCAGAACCGTCTGACCAGGCCCTTCTCTTCCGCATCAGAGCCTAGCTCAAGGGTCCCATCCCCTTCTCCTGCTGGGCCTCAAATCTGCTCACCCCCGCCCATCCACCCAACCCAAGACAGCTCGAGAGGAAAGCCGCACCACCATTTTTTGAATCCCAAACCGCCACCTCGTTCCCTCACCCAGGACCGCTCGGGGTCGTCCTCTGCCTGCTCCACACCTCCTTGCACCAGCCCTCGAGTCACGTCCCCGCCCCCCATCCCGCCTAGCGTTACGCAGTCCCTGCGCAGACCCAGGGGGAACAGCCTGCCCTTTATAAGCATCACAGATGGATGTCCCAGCCCCTCCCGGAGCAGTCGGAGGTCCTGGGGAGGAGGTGGTGGCAGCACGGACAGTATTGACCAGGATTTGGGGCTGTCGTCCTCGGTGAAGGTGTACGGCAACCCCACTTCTTGCACGAGCCCCAGCACCACGTCTCCGGCTAGATCTGTCAGTCACAACAACAGTCCTGACAGTCTCAGTGCTCAGGAGATTGCCACCCTCGCTTGGCCGGCCGTCCGACAGCTTCGGACCAAGTACGCCATGGAGAAGGAGGACCACTCTCCCGAAAGAGAGGAACGGCCAGAGCTAGAGCCAGACCCACCGAGCGGCACTTCCAGATCCAGCCTCGTGTGTCCCTACATGGGCGACCCCCAGCGTTTGCCCGTGGGTCTAGCTGACCGACCCTCCACCCGTTGCTCAGGCTCTGGGGACCCAGTGCAGGATAACTGCAGGGGTGGGGCACTGAAAACCAGCTACTCCACCACCGTCAACCTCCAGATCGGAGGCAGCGGGAAGATAGCTGCTTTCAGCATCGCCCAGGTCAGCCTCACTCAGACCCTGGCAGTGGTACCAGAGAGCCTGAGCACGAGAAGGGTGAACGTTAATGGATTCACTGTTGAGTCTTCAGCAAACTGCTAAGGTGGGGAGGGGGGAGGGGACTCTCAGGATCGCTGCCTAGAATGAAAAACACACTAGCCCTGCAGCTGCACCCAGTCCTGGGGTTCGGAACTCCCCTTAATTAAGTCTATTGTTATTAATATTGAAATGATCAGAAGCTCCTGCTAAAAATGCTCCGAACTGATTGCACTTGTCGTCACAGCATGAATCTCAGCTGTGAGTCTCTGCAGGTTGACTATTGGAGGAAGACCCAATCCTTTAACAGCAGTCTGATTGCACAACATTGTAAACAATATACTTGATTGAGGGGAGTGTGAGTTTCTAACCCTGCTCAAACTCCTGGCTCCTGATCATTGCAATATTAATAATACTAGACTTCATTGAGGGGAGCTCTGAGCCCCAGGACTGGGTGCAGCAGCAGGGCTAGTGTGAGTTTGTAACCCTGCTCAAACTCCTGGCTCCTGATCGTTGCAATATTAATAATAATAGACTTCATTGAGGGGAGCTCTGAACCCCAGGACTGGGTGCAGCAGCAGCAGGGCTAGTGTGAGTTTCTAACCCTGCTCAAACTCCTGGCTGCTGATCATTTTAATATTAATAATAATAGACTTCATTGAGGGGAGTTCTGAACCCCAGGACTGGGTGCAGCAGCAGCAGCAGGGCTAGTGTGAGTTCGTAAGGCAATGGATTTAAAGTAAGCAGCATGACTTTGAGAAAACCGTGGTGCTGTTACACAATGCCCTAACCTTACACTGTGTTCCCATCTCTCGATCATGCACGAGCAAGTCGAACACAAAGCACTTCAAAACGTTAATAATGCATTCATCACCTGCTGTTCCTTGTGTGGAGCAATCTCTCATCATTTGAATTTTTTTAAAAGATGTCGACGCAAGACCTTGCAAGTATCAGGATTATAATGTCATGTCGTGCCTTAGGCCAGTTTTAAATTGACAACCTGTTGCATAGAACAAGAATTGCTTTGCTATGGCACTGTTCATTTTGATGCAGATTTACTGTACATTGGGGCGGTAGAGACTGTACATGCAGCTGACTTCAGTCTGACTTGCATATAGGAAGATAATCCTTCCATGTACTGTTTCTGTACAAATATTTAAAAATGCTACTTTATGTACCGTTCTCCCCATAGCACATAGCGACACCTGGTGGCTATTTGCAGAAACTACACTTCTGAAAGGGTGTTTTATTTTTTATTTTAAAGGGAATGTAAAATAAAGATTTTTTTGTTTTTTTGGCCGACAAGTTTTTGTTTAGACACAGTTTCGAACCAGACTGCTGCTTGTGTTGCTTTATTTAATTTTTTTTTTTTTTCCTTTAAGTTCACTTTTTATGTCACAGCAGATAAATTCAAAAAAGCTGCTTGTGGAGTCTGTTGTTGAAATGATGCTCCACATGTATGCGTTGTGCCTTTAAGAAATGACTGAGGGAGAGAGAACAAAAATAAAATGGAAATATACAATTTGTATCAGTGACCAAAACCACAAGATAAACATAGCTAACCAATATATACAGCTCAGGCCAGAAGTTTTGCATCACCCAGAATTTTAAGATTGAGATATTTATAAACATTTAATATTGTGTAATCAAAGGAACTGCAAAATGATATCGCAAGAGTCTACCAGAAGCCATAATAGTAGTACAGTATTTCACGTTACATTTTGACATTCATTAAGTATATGAGAAAACTACAAAGCAGTGTGCAATTCGATATGTTAGCCTAACATTATTCAGCTGATTTCCTTCCACATTATGAAGCAAACTTAGTTAATGTTATAGAGGGATGCAAAACTTTTGTCCAGAGCTGTAGATGAAATGGGACCAAAGACTGCTTCGCAAACTCAGGCTTTATTGATGCGTTCATAAAACAATCACGAGGGGAAGAATATGTATTCTGTAAAAAGGGTACTGTCTGGATTAATGTTACTGGGACCAAAATTGAAATCATACAGGTGTAAAAACAATTGATTCTGTGCAATCGGGGACAAACCACACAGAAACCAAGATACAAAATAATCATCATTATTATTATTATTATTATTATTGTTATTATAACTGTTATGAATGTTGTGCGTTGGTTTTTAGCATCAGAAGGCACTGTCTTTCTTATATATAAAAATGAAAATGTTTTAGACTGTAAAGAGGGAAACAGTACATTGTTTTTGTATGATGTGTTGTGTATTTAAATTGATTTATATCATGTATTATTTGAAAGGGGTGCATGATAGGATTGTGGCTTTGAGGGGAATAGTGCTGTGGTATGGCGTGTTTATGGCACATTAAGTGCAACAAGGTTTATGGCCCCCCTTCCTGGGCCATGTGTTCCATTTATTACAAGCAATTAAAATATTTGCAAAAAAACCCACTCTGTTTTGGGGTTTTGTTGATTTGGAAGTTGTCCTATACTGGTATGGTAAATGAGCATTCATTATTGAAATTTCTAACAATCTACCCGAGCTTTAATTCCAAAATTAATACAATTTGGCTTCTAAATGCTTCTGGGAATTTTGACGGCTCACCTTAACTCAGTGTGCTAATTAAAGTGTCAAGTTAGCAATGTGTCTAGATGTGTATAAGGCAAAGGCAATACAAATACAGTATAGACCACTTCACAGTACTCCATAACACTTTACACCTGACAGGGTCTGGTATGAATAAGTGCAGTAATACAAATTGAATTTGGAGTCCGATGTCGGAACTCGTCGGTTGTCATCGCCGTTTATTTGCACAGCCGCCCCCTTTCCGCAAGGGATTATGGGTAACCGAATACTGCAGCAAACAGGCAGGCCACACTAAGAGTGGTCGAACTTGGGAGTAGAAACCGCACATCATAAAAACCACAGATATTAAAATCTGACGTGAATAATTTCGGTGCGAATTACTGTACCAATTAGTAGGAATGCATTAATAAACATAGGGGTTTTATGATTAGTGTTAAGTGCGGGGGTGTTGTCAACAAAACAATTCAATTTGTTCCCGTTAGAATCTGGCATGGCATTTGCATGTCAAAAGCGAAGCTCAGAGTGTGTGTGTAGGGAGGTTCGTGAGATTTCTTTCATGTCACCGCGAAACGCCACGTAATCGAACCGTCTCCTTTCCAAACATGATCCAACCTTTGTTTTGTAATTTGTGTGTTAATGAGTCATTGGGGAGAACTCTTTCTCCTTCTCGCTGTTCTCTTCCATCACCCAGGAGGATCAAGACCCAACAAGATGCTCGTCAATCACAAGAAACACTTCACCATAAACTCCCTGCTTTGATAATTGGAGAGACTGGTACAGACAGCCGGGCAGACTGATGCTGTTTTCAGTTTGACAGCTGCACAGTGACTTAGACGCATGTTCTAAGAACACTGAGACACAGACAGTGCTGAGGTGGAGTTCCGATCCTGAAAGGATAGGGTAATTACCTCTGTAAAGATCTACCAGAGGTAATTACCCTATTCACCTTACCTCTGTAACACTCAGTCTATCATGTTTTGAAGGTGTGAATGGCAATCTGTGAATGGTTACAAGAAAAAATCTTTCGTGCGTACGGTATTGGAGACCCCTTTAAAGAGTGTTAATACAGTGTTGGTGGAGATGTAAATCAGACGATTCCTATTTTTGCTGCCCAATGAGCCAAATCAATTATATAGTGCCCAATTATTTTGCTCCTCGTTGTAGCAGTTCCCCACACACCTGCTCAGGGGAACTGAAGGTTCAGCGGGCGTCCTTCGATCCCATGACCGAGCCAGCTTCCTCTTCTACACCCAGGAACTGCTAGTTATAACCCCCTAACACACGGGAGAGCGACGCTCCCTCGGGAACCCCCAGCGAAGACCGGCAACGATGTGACTTAGCTGGTCAATTATGCGATTCCCGGCTGGACTACACTACTGCCTAGTGCAAGTGTAACAGATTTCCTGCAAACAGGGCGTCAAAACTGAGAAAATTCTTTCACCTAATGTATTAGCTGGTATCCGATTTTAAAATGGTTGTTTTGCTTTGACAGGCGTTTCTCTCAGAACTGCGCACGAGGTTCCCCCTTAGCTCACAGGAGTGTAGAGGTGGTTCTGGGATTGTTTTGTTGGCTATAAAGAATACTATAGAGATGTTTCCTTTTTTACTACTCGCCTGCCAGGGTGAAGATTTGCCGTGGCCGTGTGTTCGATGAACTGCGCCGAGTGGAGGCAAACGTTTCACCGCAAAGACTCATCCACTTAGCTATCGTTGTTTATTCATTGTTTATGATTTAGGCGGTGAATGAAATAAAACCCTGATCGATTTGATCCCGGCGGCTGTCGTCTCTCTCTCTCTCTCTTGCGTTCATTAACTTTAAAAAAAACTGCTTAAACAGACTGATATTTTGTTTCTCCTGTTGTTTTTCATTTGAAAGCGCACTGACAACCCAGGCCACGCAGTATTTTATCTTTTATCTTTGTGATTTGGAATAATACTACTAATAATAATAATAATAATAATCTATCCATCGATTATTAACCAGCTTGATCCTTTACAGGGTCTCGGTGAGCCGGACCCTAACCCGGCAGACATAGGGCGCAAGGCAGGACCACACCCTGGACGGGACACCAGTCCGTCACAGTAATAATAATAATAAGAGGAAGAAGTAGTATCTGATTAGGGTTACTGTTAAGGGATGAGATTACTATGAAAGGAAAAAACCGAATGCTTTACTGCCCTGTAGTCCATTATACATCAAAGATTAACAAAGCCATGCTTTTTTTTTTTTTTTTTGTCTTTTAACGTATGTTTGGTATAAAATATTCCAACTTCAAAGGTTTCCTTTTTATACAGGTGGGCTTTTGGAACAGCGGGTTCATGCTAATGCACAAAGGCTGGGTTTATAGCACAGAAATTTACATGTTTTAATGCTTCTGGTGTTTTACAGCATAGACTTGAGACAAGGAGACTGAACTGCTCTCTACCTCCGTCCCTCACCCGCCTGAGAGAAAGGGTGCTCCCTCCAGTCCAGTCCAGTACAGACTTGAGGCAAAGAGACTGAACTGCTCCCTCACTCCCGAGAGAGCAAAGGTGCTCAGTCCAGGGCAGGGCAGGCTTGTATATCTGTTTCTTATTGCTTCGGGTTTGGTACATTAGTTGAATCCACTGGGGGTATAATGATAGGAATGTTACAAACACTCAAGCTCCGGTAGTGTAAAACGGTTCCAGGGAATAGAAACTAGCTTGATCTAAATAAATGAGTGCAGTGCAATTACTTGTCGCCATGACAACGGGCAGAATCGAGAAGCAGAAAGCACTCTTGTTTTCTTCTAAGTAGAAGGACCCAGATATTGAGAGAGAGAGAGAGAGAGAGAGAGAGAGAGTTTCTAATGACAATTTTTAATGACACAACAGTCTCATGCATTTACCAGTTGTGGCTATGTGTTACCCTAACCCTTTCTCTCACTGTTACAAATGTATTATTATTAAATGCACTACTGCAAATATTAATAATTTTACTATTATCACGAGCACATTTAACAGATTCAAATAGAAATAACTGTGTGTGGTTACCATGGCATCAAAAGCCTGTAAGCAACTCCTTCGTTTGTTTTGAAACACACTTAGAAAGGTAGGCCTTTGTGTAGAGACCCCTGTTTTGTTTGTTTTTTCTTTTCGCAAATACCAAATGAAACATATAAAACAACATGGATCTGTGAAAAGAAACAGCACGAAAAATCACCGTAAACCAACCCTAGAATTGCATTTTTAAATGGCGAGGTTTATACAGAAAAATACTTTCAGCTAAACACTTGCAGCCTAGTTAACAAGGCTCAGCCCGTTACCATAGACACGGTCTTGAAGGGACCCGGAAGGCCTGACAAGCTTTTGACAATTTGAAGCGATTCGTTTGGGAATTCAAAATGTGGTTAAAAATAAATAAATAAATAAATAAAAAGAGATTATTGTTTCCAAAATTGCCAAACCGCGCATTACAATCAAACAACGCTGCAGGCAATGCGAGCAAAATAATGCAGATTTTGCAACTTTCGGCTGGAATGGGAGTCGAAAGAAACGTTCGCAGTTTATTCCAGTTATCATGGTTTGTTTGTTAATATTTTGTATATTAGTATGCTAATATACAAGGGCAGTATTTACTGTAATTAGGCAGTTGATTACGTACAGTTACTGCCGCAAATGAGAAATTAGTGGAACTAAATTATTTTTTCTGTGTAAGGTCGGTTTGTCAAAATGTAAAAATAAATAAATTAAAAAAAAAAAATTACAAATCGGATTAAGGTTTGTAAAAAAAAATATGTAGTTAAAACCTGGTGTATTCTATACTATTACTTTTATTTTTAGTTTTTTTTGTGAAAAATAAAACGCAAAATTATTAATAAAAATAATAATAAAAATAATTTCACTGGGCTGTACTTGTGTTAAACATATCGAAATGTTGGGGAGTTTACTTTTGAGCAAATATCTATCTATCTCTATCTATCTCTAAAAATTGAAACTGCAGTGTATGTGAAGAAGCAAAATCAAAACAAGAAAAGCTAACGCAGGTCCACAAAAATGCGACTAATCGATTTAAAAAAAAAAAAATCGAATCAGGACGTTTCAGACTACAAAGTCCTTCCTCAGCTGGGTCGAAAAATGATGGGAAAGCAATCTGAAAGCTCTCAGCTAGGGCTCAGGACTGCGAATTTCACCAGCGTGTTGTCTGCAGAGCTCCACAAATGGCATTCGCTTCAAGCCCTGCGGACCGGCGCGTCATTGGCAAACCCTCAGGAGCCCTTATAGAGCAGGAACGCTTTCACTGGGTAGAAAAAAGGGGCTTCTACCCCCCCCAAAAAAAATAAAAATAAGAGGGAAAAAAATACCTTAGAAATCGCACATATCGAGCATAACCATCGACCTACCTCGCGTCGCTAGTATAAGTACCGGTGTGCTAATAATAATAATAATAACGATAATAGCCAGCTGCTATGTGCTCTTATTAAGCTTGCTCACTTGAACTTTTTAGTTTCTTACGCTTTACAATACATCAGGATTATTGACATTATATTCAATTGTTTCCAAGTGCCAGGCTTAAGTATCGAGTTACTGGTTTTAAGATCGATAATTGCAGCGCCGCTGAAATGGCTGTGAGGTTTGAAAGGCGATTATGCCATTATGCATTAGATAATTACTTATTTTATTATTTATTTTTTCGCTGATGCATTTTAGTGTTCAAAGGATGGGTTGGGAGCAGGAGAAGGTAAAGGAAAAATAACACTTTTTATCCGCAGTCACGAACCGGGATCCCGTTGCGCAGCAGTGTGATCCGTTCCTGGTTCCAGTTTAATAAGACGCGCATGAGCTTGTTACCTGGACACGCTGTTTATCTGTTGTCAACGTCAAGGGCAGAGTCCCTGCACGCTGAGAAATATATGTGTCTGGCACCTTCCTCGGCCAGTTAGTTTAAATTTCTGTTAGGCGCGTATACTGCACACCGGCTCATTTCAAAGTGATAACAAGAGGGATGGATGTCAGCTGTAAAGTCTGAACAGGAGGGGGCAAGGCAGCGAGGCGGGGCAGTTCTGCCGTTCTCCGGTATCTGGTTCCCTCACAGAGGGGCTTTTAGATTCCAGTCGGAGCATTTCAGGGAAAGTGCTCATAACAAGCGGGAGGTGGTGTTGACAGACTCCAGCAGTCTGTTCCAAATGGTCATGCAACAGTTTTGGGGCTGCAGGGCGATGCTTGCAAAACATTGTTACGCTTTTTTTTGCTGGCATCGCCGCGCATAACCTTTTGCTCGGATTATCTTCTTGTGTTAATGAATGCAGGCGGGCCCCCAGGTTTGTAAAGGTCAGCTGCTTGAGAGAGAGAGAGAGAGGCTCTGTATGAGAGGGGAATGGGAAAATGTGTGTGTGTCTGTGAGAGAGAGAGACAAAGAAGGCTGCAAGATATAAAGAGCACTTGACCTTTTATAAAATATGTACTCTGCGCCCCTTGTGAAAGTTCGTGAATTTGCACTGTAATTTTGCATTTCCTTACCCATGGTAATATTTTACATTTTGCATCTTGGTTTCATATGCTTTATACCTCTCTGCTTTACAATGCTTCCCTATGCTTTACCAGACCCCTCTGTGCTTTACAATGCTTCCTTATGCTTTACCAGACCTCTCTGTGCTTTACAATGCTTCCCTATGCTTTACCAGACCTCTCTGTGCTTTACAATGCTTCCCTGTGCTTTACCAGACCTCTCTGTGCTTTACAATGCTTGCCTATGCTTTACCAGACCTCTCTGTGCTTTACCAGACCTCTCTGTGCTTTACAATGCTTCCCTATGCTTTACCAGACCTCTCTGTGTTTTACAATGCTTCCCTATGCTTTACCAGACCTCTCTGTGCTTTACAATGCTTCCCTATGCTTTACCACACCTCTCTGTGTTTTACAATGCTTCCCTATACTGTATCATGCTTTCATTGAGCTTTTAGTTTGGGTGTCCACGCCATGTCAAGGCCCGCGATCGTGGCAAAAGGTGGCCAGCCCCGATACTAGGAACACATCTTAATAAAGTGTCCAGGGACATCCAAAATGAACTTTCTCCATTTTAAACGGTTTAAACTTTGAAAGCAGCACTTTTTAATATGCAATCCCTCTTTCAGTATCCACTTGCAGATTTGCTATCACTGTGATTTTCAAATTCTTATTTTAGGTCAAGACTGTTTTGGTTTTGTGTGCCAGACTAAGTATAGGAGTGACCTTTTCCAAGACCATTTCTTCCCGGATTCAGAAGCAGGATTCTCAGAAAGATGTTTGTATTGCTGCTTGCTGGGCACCACCTATTGAAGTACAGAGGTACCAAGCAGCCACTGTGAACGTCACTAATTGGGTCTCATTTGGTCTCACATGCTTATAATGCCTATTCAAGGCTTAATGTCGGCTCTTGCAATTTGAACCCTTGCATCCCCTTTTCCTCTGTGTGTTGTTTGAAACTCAGAAAGGGTAACACAATCCCTATATATATATATATATGTGTGTGTGTGTGTGATAAGTGAATGCTCATACCGTCACACGCGATTTCAGACTCTGTCCCAGTTTTCTGATACAAAGCCCATTTCTTCAGTTAGGATTTATTTGATGATCCCTCACAGGCCCCCAGAAATCTGTCTTTATTGTGCAACTATACAGTGCTTCTTCTAGTTTCACCAGACAAATACAGCAACAACAGAGCGAACGAGACCAGCTCCTGCAATGTAAAACTGTTAATCATTAAGCAGTTCTAGATACTGTGATTCGTTTGTTTGTTTTTGTTTGCATTTGTTTGTTTTTTTAATCTGTGATCTTTACTTGCTTGTGTGCAACTAAAGATCACATTTGCAAGTGAACTGTGACATTAGGGCCTTATAGAGCACTGTGTTCTGCAATTTTGAATACTGACTGGATAATGTTTTATTATTTTATCTTTTACTAAATGTCACTGCCTTGTATTTTACGAGTTTCTGTGCATGAGTAACATTATGATTTCATTTTGCTGTTAGGTCTTTAACGGGTAATTTTACCGCCTACGTGTCGTCTCCTGGCAAGAGATATTTTCAGACTCATATCGTTCAGAATTAAACAAACGCATATTAATGATTAACGTTTTATGACTTTTTCAACAACATTCAGATATTAACGTAAAGAATATGAATGCATTGTGATATTGAAATAAATTAAGCATGTTTTTTTTTTTTTTATAGGCGCGCTGTATTATTATTAATCTTAGTATTATTTAGTCATTTATAAATACTGTAGTAGTATTTTTTTCGCTTATATCCTTCCGTGTTTTAAATTTAGCAGTGGCCCCGGACCTTTTTGCAGATAATAACAGTTTTATGTGGTAAAATATCATCGAGAAAAAGTTCAACTTGACTGGCTATTTTTCCTTTGTGTTTTTGTTTTTCATTACACTGCGACTACAAGTGCCTCGTTGTTTTCCAGTTAAAAGGAAGTCCAGACTGTTGAAATGTGGTCAGTTCGGCTGTTAATTAACTTGAAAATCAATTGGCCTTTCAATTAAATCAATCATAAGCAGGACTCGCGGAGGGCGTTGAGAGTATAATTAACCTGCCCCTGTTGAAAATCTGTTGGTACAATCGTGCCGTCTCTGTTTTTTTCCCCTCCCCCCGTGTTTTGGAAAATATGTTTGCTCAGCTTTTATGTTTAGCAAACCTTTGTCAAGGGAAAGCGTTAAAAGTTGCGTCGTAGTCTTTTGACGCAATGTTAGCAACACTCACTTATTTCTGTATTTCATCAGTGTATTTCGCTCACTGTCAGACAGCACGAATTGCAGTCTGCTTTTTCCTGCACTGAATAGTATAAGGTCTGTTGAGTATAAAGAACAGTGCCTTGCGAAGCTAGCCTCTCAGCAAAATGACCGTTTTGGTTCCAGTTTAATAGGCTTCTTAGAATATCAGTTCATTGCATCTGAGAACTCGGCGCAGGTTAGGACCCGCGGTGTACCGTTGGAGACGCACAAAGCAGAATTCACACAGCAGTGCGTTTTACTAGCAGAGAGAGAGAGAGAGAAAACTTGCTCCGTCTTGCATTGTAGCTGTCATGTGTCATTACTAGCTGTGCCGTTTCTACAGCGCTGCACAGTGTGTTTTTTGCTTTAATATAACTTGTGCATCTGGTTTAATTGAAGCAGCCTCTAGCTTACAAGTATGAGCTACAGTTTAAATGTAAGTTGAATTGCGCCATCGCAATAAAACTGGCATAGTCTGTTTCAATTCGTCCGGTGCAGGCTGTTTACAACGATAGCGCTATATTTACATATGTTCATCTTTTTCTTTTTTTTTTTTTTTTCATGTGTTTTAATAATTTGGCAACGCAACAGATACTTGGAGCCCCGAGGCTGTGCAATTTATTTAACAAGTCACATTTTTATCGTTTCACTGTATCTGCGTTGATACGTGTGCCAATTTTATATATATATATATATATATATATATATATATATATATATATATATATATATATATATATATATATATCTCTGCTGAGACGAGAGGGAGTGCTTGCGCTTTTGTTTTGTGTGACTATGGGCTGTGCGCTATCGGGGCCCGGGGTGAACCCCGGGAGCAGAACCGCCCCAGAGGCGAACGAATCCGGATCAGACACTGTCACTGGGACCGGGTACCGGTTGAAATCGGCGCCCCTCCCGCTTTCTGAAGCGCAGAAAGATTTAATTCGGGAATCTTGGAAAATCCTTCACGAGGACATTGCGAGAGTGGGGATTATCATGTTTATCAGGTAAGAGAATGCGAAATTTGCGTTTAAAATAACGTGGTAGATTATTATTATTATTATTATTATTATTATTATTATTATTATTATTGTTGTTGTTGTTGTTGTTGTTGTTGTTGTTGTTGTTGTTGTTGTTGTTATGATGATGATGGTGGTGATGAATGACTGCATTTGGAGAGGGGATATAAAATATGTATATAGTTTTATAAAAATGACTTTTATAAACAAGTCAAACAATTGTTTTAAAGATTCCTAAATTGCTGCGAGCGAGGGCACACATGTCTCATTCACATTCAGAATGTGTACATAAATCAGCCGTCTGTGTGCCTGCCTGCACATGCACACATCTTTGCAATAAATGTTTATAATTTAAATACATGAAAAACGTACCATAACTTGGGAATAATAGATAGATAAATTCATTGATTGATTGCAGACGTTTTTAAAAGCTATGGATTTTTAAAACTTTTTTTTTTTTTTTTTTTTTTTTTTAAAGACTTTAAATCACAGCTCCGAACACAAAGGAGATGATTGTTGGGGGTCGATTGAGCTTCTAAACCTCATAATCGAGGTTGTGTGACAAACGCGGGGTTAAAAACAGGACGAGCATTAGTGCAGTGAAGTGAGGTGCAATCACTTGCAAAACTGTGGCACGCACGGTAATGCAGACACTTCTGTGCGAGTTGAGAGCGACAGTCATTATTTTGACATTACGTTTTCACACTATACTGCTCCCCGGTTGTATGACGTTTTGCGATCGTTGTTTGTGGTTTTTAATGCAATTACTTTTGTTTGTTTGTTTGTTTTGCTTTATTCTGGTCTACAGAAAGATAAAACGGCAAACCTGTATAAAGCGCAAATAGGATAGAGACCTCAACACTGCAGAGTTGTGCTATAGTCTATAGCAGCGTTTCTCAAATTGGGCGTCCCCGCCCAAAACCCCAAAGGCTATTTGTAAAGGTGGGGTGGGTCATTTTAACCGATCAAACACCCGATACAAAAATGCAAACTGATCTGGAGAAACGGATTGTTTACACAGCAATCTGTACCGCAATAGAAGACAGAGCCCCGGGCTACGCTGCCCGCTATAAATAAGCAGCACAAACCTGCTCGTTAACGCGCTTGCAAACTGAACAGATAGTGTTTACCAGGCAGTGGTGCGTGACCCACTGTCGGATTCGAACCCGTCTGTCTGGGGAAATATGGCAAAATAAGAGCTCTCCCGGTCTGCCTCTCCCCCCTCCGGCAGGCTGTTTGAGACCCACCCCGAGTGTAAGGATGTCTTCTTCATGTTTCGAGAGATCGACGATCTTCAGGAGCTGAAGATGAGCAAGGAACTGCAGGCACACGGTCTCAGGTAGGAGAAGCGCCAAACCCTTTCTTACAGCTTCTGCTCAGTTTTTTCAATATTAGATTACCTTGATGTTCTTGTCCGTTTGTTTAATCATGCTATATTTATTGCACTTGCAACGAATGACCTCTACTGACGGAATAGGCACAGGCACAGGCACAGTGCGTAAAAGACGCGGACTCGAGGGATTCCCCAGTAGCGTGACTTTAGTGCCAAGGGTCGCCGGTTCAATTCCAGACCGCAGAGAAGATCAAATATAATAAATTAAAACAAACAAACCAAAAAAAACAAAAAAAAACATTACACACTCAAAAAATAATCAGTGATTGTAAATCGGCTGTAAACGGGTTTCATCTTAAACTAAAAAGACTCTCTCTCTCTCTCTCTTTCAGGGTGATGTCCTTCATTGAGAAAAGTGTAGCCCGACTGTCTCAGGAAGATAAACTGGAGCAGATCGCGTTTGAGCTGGGCAGGAGCCACTGTCGCTACAGCGCACCTCCCAAATACTATGAGGTACCCCCGATCACCCCCAAACACACAAACAAAATCACAGGGAAGCATTGTAAAGCACAGAGAGGTCTGGTAAAGCATAGGGAAGCATTGTAAAGCACAGAGAGGTCTGGTAAAGCATAAAGCATTGTAAAGGAGAAAAGCATAGTAAGCAGCACAGAGAGGTCTGGTAAAGCATAGGGAAGCATTGTAAAGCAAAGCACAGTAGAGGTCTGGTAAAGCATAAGGGAAAAGCATTGGGAAGCATAAAGCACAGAGAGGTCTGGTAAAGCATGGTAAAGCACAGAGAGGTCTGGTAAAGCATAGGGAAGCACTGTAAAGCACAGAGAGGTCTGGTAAAGCATTGTAAAGCACAGAGAGGTCTGGTAAAGCATTGTAAAGCTGACAGACGTAAAACTAAGGGCTTATTGTGCGACTCTACAGCAGCAGAACTGACTAATCGCTTATTTTTGTTTGCTGTTGTCTTGTGCTTGTTGCAGTATGTTGGGGTGCAGTTTATCAGTGCGGTGAAACCGATTGTAAAAGAGAACTGGACTCAAGCAGTGGAGGAGTCCTGGCAGGTAACTGATGAATAGCAGAAGCGCCGTGTGATGCACCGTTTGGCTCTTCACCAGCGTCAACATATAAACCGAACTGAAAACGACGCAAAACAGGATTGCACATATTGTCACTCATCTCGTGTGTCGTTAAATAAGCACAATTAAACGACACGGGCTAGATTCTCACTGCCGCATTTTTTAATTGCCGCTTATGATAAATTTGATAGCGTTGCATAAGATTAGGGGGGGATTAGGGATTCTGGCACTGGAAGGAGAGTTGCTTACCATAACATTGTAAAACATAGTAATCTGTATTAAACTCTAAAAATGTTGTCCGAATTTTTATTAAAAGCGACATTTTGTGAGGAAAGATATTTCGCTAATGCACTACAGACATAAATCGCATCTTTTAGTTTTTATAATAACACTTTTTAATATGACATACGTGTTAAATTAGAAACTTTTTTTTTTCTTTTGTTATCTGTTATCAATTAATCATAGTGGTTAACTTTACCTTGCTACCCTGTTTACAGAGGGTGGTATGGCAAAGTTGCATTATTTTGTATATGTGACTAATCGTGCATTTATCGTGCAATTTATTTTGATCTGCTATTATATTTGTTAAAATGTGTGTATACAAATTGAATCGGAATTTCTATGAATTTTGTTTCAGAGCCTGTTTTTGTATCTCACGGAGGTGATGAAAAGGGGCTACCATGAAGAGGAGAGGAAGAACGGGGTCAACAAAACGAGCTACGGGACCCAAGCGCCGTCCATGTGGGCGGAGGTTACTGGCGCCGTGCATAATAAAGTCTGAGCGCCCCTTCCTGCAGAGAAGGGGGCCGGGGAGTGGGGGGGTATTCCGCAATAAGGGTCACTCTCCAGAAATCCGACAAGCAGGGATCCAGGGCGCTTTTAAAAAGCTTTGCAGCCCAGTCGGTTTCCTGTCTAGGGTGGGCAGGTGGACAGACCCCCCCAATCACCCCCACCCCAAACCTCCCCCCCAAATGGGGGGGGGGGGTATGGATCCGGAGCCAGCTGCTGTGTGGCAGATGAAATGGACCCATGCCAATTGGACAATGCACTCTGCTGACGGTACTGGTGAGATCACACTTGGATCAGCACCCAGTCTAGTCCCGGACCTTCGTTTTAGAGTCTCCTCTTCCAGTAGAATCGCCTCACGCTTCACATCATCAGAAGAGAGTCTGTCCGACCCAGTGCATCTGTCTTTTTAGTACCTGTCGCACTGCACTGTCCTGGACTGCACTGCATTGTCCCAAAATGAACTGATCCCTCAGTAATAGGTCTGCTTGACCCAGGCTCTTGTAGTCCCACCGCTGCAACCTGGAAAACAACAGAGATTTAAACGGATCAAGCAGCTGCTTGGAACCGGGTAAGCTCAGTTGGGTCAAACGGCCTTCTCTCTATCGTAAACCTTCTCGCGTTCTTGTGTCCAGCTTTGCTGAGCTCAGTAAGTGTGAAGTTAGAGAGTGGTGTGCAGCTGCTAACTCAAATGAGTAAATGTTTATCCAAATGTATTCTTTTTTTTTTATGAGCAGTAGTTGTAAGGATGATGATGATGTTAATAATAATAAACTGTGATTCTGTTACCTGGCAAAGACCATGAATGAAATGATTGAATGCTGTCTGTTTGTCTTGTGTTGCTGTTTGTATGTCAGCGTCTGTCCGTCGGTTCCTCTGCCTATCCTACTACGTTTGGAGAAAAGTCCACTCGTAACTGTAAAGACCTTGTAAGTGTTCAATTTAGAACAAAAGAGAACTGATAAACTCAATGACAGGAATTCTACTGGAATTGTTTGTTGAAGACGCTGAGAAAGACTTCTAGTGGAAACGCTTGCCATTGAATTTATGAAGTTTCTTTTAGTGTTTTTATTCAAAACATTGAGAAAGACTTCTAGTCCAGACGTTTTGAAGTTGTATTTAAGTTTCTAAATTTGGAGAAAGTACACAAACTGGATAATCAACAGCCTTCCCATCACGCGTAACATTCTTGTGTCCCTTATCCACATGGGATGAGACTAGGTTACCTCACTGAGATTATTAGAATCTGGGGATATTAAAATAATAGATTTGAATAGATGTTTGTTCAATTAACTGTGTGTGACGTACATGTCTTTTAGTGAAGCATATAAAAAGGATTGTTCCTGATGCAGAACGTACTCAGAAAGCACTCACTGGTGTAATTACAGCCTGAGCTAACCCCCCCCCAAAAAAAGTCAATATAAACTGGGAACTCTGTGATCTCTGTGATTGTAATTTTTTTTTTTACAAATTAATAAGTTACTGTAACTAACTTTTAACTGTAACAGATAGATTATAGGTAGTGACTTCAACCTGAACATTGCCCATTGGCGTCTTTATACCTTTATATAATGCTGATTCATTGCATTGCTATCCTCGTTTAGAGCCACCACTGAAATAGCACTGGTTTGTGCACCTTGCCTTCCCCCTTTAAACAATCAACAAACTATAAATCCCTTATAAAATCCACACAGCAAACTCACAGCAAAGTGTAATACAGTAAGCATAGGAAAGCACTGTAAAGCACAGAGAGGTCTGGTAAAGCATAGGGAGGCATTGTAAAGCACAGAGAGGTCTGGTAAAGCATAGGGAAGCATTGTAAAGCACAGAGAGGTCTGGTAAAGCATAGGGAAGCATTGTAAAGCACAGAGAGGTCTGGTAAAGCACAGGGAAGCATTGTAAAGCACAGAGAGGTCTGGTAAAGCATAGGGAAGCATTGTAAAGCACGGAGAGGTCTGGTAAAGCATAGGGAAGCATTGTAAAGCACAGAGAGGTCTGGTAAAGCATAGGGAAGCATTGTAAAGCACAGAGAGGTCTGGTAAAGCATAGGGAAGCATTGTAAAGCACAGAGAGGTCTGGTAAAGCATAGGGAAGCATTGTAAAGCACAGAGAGGTCTGGTAAAGCATAGGGAAGCATTGTAAAGCACAGAGAGGTCTGGTAAAATTAAAAAGGTTAACCGAGTAACGATTCATTTAAGTCGACACTTTCAGTTTCGCTTCCCCCACCCCACCTCCCTCTCCTGGAATTCACATGCTTCCGCCACGTTTTTAACGGGTGGGCTATCTGGAATTGATATGACGAGAGGAAGGGAAAGTGAGTTGGCTAATCAGCTATCAGGTTGTATGTGAGCTCGCAGCTGTATTCGAGTGTTTCCAAGTCATTTTCATCAGCGAGTTTATCGAAGGAGGAACAACTGGTTTTGCCACCGGTTCAACTGGAAACCAGCCGCAGGTAAGGGTTATATTGCACATTTATTATCCACTTCGACGAAACGAGAAGTTATTATTATTATTATTATTATTATTATTATTATTATTATTATTATTATTATTATTATTATTATTTTGCTTGTCGAGATATTCAACAGAGGAACTGATTTGACGTGCATGGTTTTGGGTACGGTAGTTACCAAATAATGTTATGCAATTGTATCTCTCTCTCTCTCTCTCTCTCTTTCTTTCTTTCTTTCTTTCTTTCTTTCTTTAGGTACACAACTGTAGCAGTCAGCGCCGTTCAAAATAATGTAAACAGACAACATACGCGTTATACGTTTAATAATTCAGATTGAGTTTAGAAATTATATTCGGTTTAACTCCCTGGAGGGTTAAGTCTATTTAAATTAGTCACAATTGTGTCTTGATTAGCACAGCCGTTTCAATCAATCTTTGTTTTATATAGCGCCTTTCCTAGTGGATCGCCATCTCAAAGCGCTTTACAAGATTCAGTAAATACAAGAAAACCCATAATATTACAAACACAGAGAAATTCATAATACATGATATACAGTAAAAACACACAATGCATAGTGCATTAAATACAGTGGGAAGAGCAGAATACATGAAATAGTGCATTAAATACAGTGGAAAGAGCAGAATACATGCAATAGTAACACAGCAGCTAATAGCAGAGATCAGGCTTAAAGAGAACGGGTGGGTCTTGAGAGTTGATTTAAAATGTATATTAATGGTAATAGTTACCCTAGTTGTTTTAACCTGGCTTTTTGCACACTGAACGTGTTTTGGTCAGCGAGTTGTTAGGGTTTCAACCACTTTTGACATTTAAAATTATGCCCGTTCTTTTATGAAGCTGTTTTAATACCAAAGTCGCTACGCCGTGTCAAATGAAGGAAGGAGCGGCATCCATCCCTGATCCGGGACAGCCCAAAAATCCTCAGGTGTTATAGGCGGCAAAAGATCGGGAATACCTGTTAATCTTGATTAATTGAGTGGTAAGTGGTGGCAGTCTTATTGTTGTATTCGGATTGACAACATTTTTCATATTATTATTATTATTATTATTATTATTATTATTATTATTATTATTATTATTATTATTTGACAGGTTTACATGTGTTACAGGGCAGTACAGGGTTACAATGCAATATGAAGCTATAAATACAGTGTAGTTTAGTTAGTGCAAATAATACCGCAACTAAAATACAATATGAACGAAGGTAGAACAAGCAACTTTTACAACAGGTGACAGGGACTCATTTAGGGGGAAGAAAGCGCGCTTTTCAGAATCGCATTTCTTGAAAACCATTATATAAACTGACTCAATACCACGATGCCTGGGTGTTTTAAATCGAAAGGGGTAGTAGATTGCTACTTTATTGTAGGCGGTGTGGTTTAAAGAAACGGGCTTGTAACCAGGAGGTTCAAATCCCGGCTCAGCCACTGACTCCCTGTGTGTGACCCTGAGCGAGTCGCTTGTAATTGACTGTGCAGCGGATGCTTAGCTCACACACCCTAGCTGCAGGATTTCCTAGATGCAAACAGTGCAGTAGATGACACCACAGGCTCAATACTAAATTTAAACAGAAATAAGTGAGCGTAGTTTCCATGGCATCAAAAGCCTTTAAGCACCTCTGCTTTCCCTTGATAAAGGTATATTAAACATCTCACAGGACCGCTGGGTAAATACGCGCACACATAAGTAAAGGTCGAGGGAGGATTCCCTGCATTCTCCTTGTTGTGCAATTAGTGAGGATTTCAAGTAATTTGTTATAAAGTTTATTTCAAGGATATTTTAGACGCTTCGGCTCTTCCAAGGCGCCGTGGTCAGTGAGTTAATTACCTTTATTGTGAAATAACTACTTGAAGGATACATCGTTTTTGGGGTGATTTTAGGACTCCGAGCGAAGGGGGTGAAGAGACAGGTGCGTGGGTGCGTGGGTGCGTGGGTTCTGCCTCGTCAGGAGGGTTCAGTTCCTGGCCTTGTGATTTGAAAGTAACACCAACCATTCACAGAGCACCCACTAGGATACAGCACGCAGAATATATATATATAGTAGAATGACTTGGCAAAGTTCATTCAGTCATCATGTAGTTTAACACTCCCCGTGCAAAATGTTATCGGTTCTTGTCCTCATAAGTGTTTCTGAAATGAGTGCTTTCATTGCAGGTCAGCAACTGGATTTGAAGAGGCTGTCCAGCTGTGATTCCGCTACAAAAAGGCTTCACGGTCCACACTGCAAATCTCCAGAGAATGGGAGCGAGTTGTCTTTTTTGTTTTTTGGCGGTGAAATCCTGCCCCACACCCGGACTTCCCCGCAATAACATGTAGGACTGGTAACATTTATATTATTAGTAGTCGCTGTAGTAGTATTTTCATTACTTTCACAATAAGGATAGTGGCGCCTTTGCTACGGTCATGACCCGTCCACAGCGGTGACCTGTCATGCAGCCATTCACAGATGCGCGCCTCCGCACTGTCACGCTGCGCGCCCCCGTGCTGCTGCTTTTGGTCGTCATGGCGACGAAGACGTCACAAGGAGCTTGGTGCAACCCCAGGTGGCAAGAAGCCCTGAAAGGTTTGACCAAAGTTATTGCTGAGCTTCCTAAAACTGTGAGTACCAATCTCGCCTCTCTCATTCTCTCTGCCTCTCTCTCTCTCTCTCTCTCTCTCTCTCTCTCTCTCTCTCTCTCTCTCTCAGTTGCAGCTAATTTTCCCTAGTGACCATGCAAGTGTTACAAGGCAGCACAGGGTTACAATGCAAGATGCATGTTTAAATGCAGTGTAGTTTAAAGTAAGTGCAAATAATACAAATAAAACTGGACAGTTCTGGTAACAGTGCTACAACTTGGACATCTGTGTTGCTGGCAAAACTGATGGGAGTGCTGGGAAGTGTTTGGCAGAGTTCACTTTTGGCTTCTTGAAGATCCTCAGAGCAAATTTTGAAATGGAATTTGGATTAGGGATGGTGGGACCGGGGGTTAGGGCTGAGCAAAGACTTATTTTACTGAAAGGTTCTGGGCAGGCCTGAGGAAGGCTGCTGTTTAGGGTTCTCCAGGCAAGTTCAGAGCGCGATAAAAGTCATAAAAAAACAGGAAGGAAATTAAGAACAATACAAAATAAAATCACTTTTTTTTTTTTAAAAGTTACTAGCAGTGCTGTACTTGTTAGCCTATTTTTAAGAAGGTCAGTTTTATTTTTTAATTTTGTATTTTTTTGTGTTAATTTGTTTTTTGCAGGGCAACGTTATAAACAGCACACTGTACACTCCAGACTTACCAGTGGTTGATGTAAGTGATCAGAAAAATAAATAAATAAAATAAAATAAACTCTTGAAATCTAACCGTATTCATGTAGTTTTATATTTCATTAAAAGTGAAATTAAGGTCATGCAAGGTCATCTTGCATTTGTATCTTCCATAAGTGCCCATGAAAAGAGAGATTTTATTTTTTAATTTTTAAAAAAAAAAAATCCAGCCCCCTATGAGGTCGTCTTGCTCATGAAAGGGTTCATTAACAGTGTTGGTTTCTGTATGTGGTCGTGTACATTCCTCTTAGGGCTCAGTTGAAACTGGCAGCCTTTTAATTTATTTTAAACTAACTTGCTGTTACTGTAGTCTATTTATTAAGAACATGTTGCATGATATCATAAGTATTCTATCCTCCTTTTGAGTCCTCCCACATCGCATCCTGGAAACTTTTCCAACTTTTAATGAGTCTCCAGGAAACACCCTAGTGAATGGGAGAAATACTACATTTGCTCAATGTGGGCTTTCTTACTGGTGTATTTCTTATACAGTGACATTAGAAATGCGTGCAGCAAAGGAGAAGCCATACTAATGGGGAATTTCAAATTCCCCCATATAAAATGGGAAAACCAGAGGGGGAGCATGACAGACAAAATTGAAATGGTAGAAATGACAAATGACTGCTTCCTAATACAATTTGTCAAGGCACCGTCTAGAGGGGAGACATGCCTTGATTTAGTCTTTTTAAATAACGAACACAGAATAACTAAAACAGAGGTCAGAGAACCACTGGCAAACTCAGACCACAACATGGCCTCATTTTGAAGTGCTTTTTAAAACCCCAAACGACTGAAGCTAAGGTTTACAATTTTATGAAGGAATGAAACAGCGACTAACAGAAGTAGACTGGAGTAAAATAGAGAACATTTACAGAAAAAGGATGGCTGTTTTTTTTTTTTTAATGTAGACAGATCAAAACCTTTAACACAATGACTAAAATAGTTTAATAGATTGATTTAAAAAAAAAAAATATTCAGAGAAAAAAGGCACATTTACAGAGCGTTTGAAAGGGAGCAAAAACGAAGTACAGAGAAAGAGTGCTTGGAACTGCAAATGCAAGTCAAAAAGGAAGTTAGAAATGCCAAGATAGAAATAGAAGTGAACATTCCAAAAAAATTTTCCAATATTGCAACAGCAAGAGAACGTTCAAAGAGGAGGTAAAATGTCTCCGAGATACATATGGCAAAATCATAGACGAAGAGAAAAAAAAAAAACAGCAAATATGTTAAATGATTACTTTTCACAAGTTTTTACAAAGGAGCATATGGACAACATGCCCCACAAGTCAACCTTTTCCTATCCAGTTTTAAATAACTTTAGCATAAACAATTCCCCTGGGCCGGATGAGATCCTCCCAATAGGAAATGAAAGAAGTTATTTATAAACCGCTAATGAAGATCATGCAACTCTTGACACAGGGGTGACACCGACAGACTGGAGAATTGCAAACGTAATACCCATCCACAAAAAGGGAGACAAAACCGAAACAGGTAACTACAGACCAGTAAGCCTGACTTCTATTATATGGAAACTTATGAAAACTATAAAAATCTTCCAAAATGGAAAATTATCTATAGGGTAACAGTATCCTGGGAGACAGTCAGCATGGTTTTAGGAAAGGGAGATCGTGTCTAACTAACCTGCTTGATTTTTTTTTGAGGATGCAACATTGATAATGGAAAATTCCAAAGCATATGACATGGTTTAGATTTTCAGAAAGCTTTTGACAAAGTCCTGCATAAAAGATTCATTCTCAAACTGAACGCAGTAGGGATTCAAGGAAATGCATGCACATGGATTAGGGAGTGGATAACATGTAGAAAACAGAAAGTACTGATTAGAAGAGAAACCTCACATTGGAAAGAGTGCATTAATAAGACGTCATCTAAAATATTGTATTCAGTTCTGGTCACCTCGCTACAAAAAGGATATTGCTGCTCTAGAAAGAGTGCAAAGAAGATGCGGCAATCTGATTCAAGCATTCAAAATCCTAAAAGGTATTGACAATGTCGACCCAAGGGACTTTTTGACCTGAAAAAAAGAAACAAGGACCAGGGGTCACAAATGGAGCTTAGATAAAGGGGCACTCAGAACAGAAAATAGGAGGCACTTTTTTACACAGAGGATCGTGAGGGTCTGGAACCAACTCCCCAGTAATGTTGTTGAAGCTGACACCCTGGGATCCTTCGAGAAGCTGCTTGATGAGAGTCTGGGATCAATAAGCTACTGACAACCAAACGAGCAAGATAGGCAGAATGGCCTCCTCTCGTTTGTAAACTTTCTTATGATTTGAAACACACCAACGAATCTAAACCACATTGGTTTTGACAACTGGTCCATTTCGTATGCATACAAAGCGTTTTTCTTGATAATAATTAATAGAAAAGACAAGTAATAATTTGCACAGGGGCGGGGGGCGGCACGCTCCGTCACAGGTGCATTTCAGATATGCTGACAAAGTAATTCAAGCAAAGAGTACAACGTGTTTTTTTTTCTGTTAAAACTTGTTGAAGTTTTAAAAGTAAGTTACCAGTAACAAGCTAAGATATGTTGTTTGTTTTGCTTTTGTTGCTAGGCTTTATTAGGCATTCTGAAACCTTTTGCTGGCGGATATGCTCTTGAGTATTTGAAGAGCAAACTCCCCCCCCCAAAAAAAGAAAAAAAAGTTTAATAAAATCAGTTGTTCTGCCAGACCATAGTGACTCCATAGTGACCATTTAAGCTTCTAATAAGTACTTAATTGGTCCAATTATTTAATTTAAGGTACAGTTGGAAGAAAGCCCAGGAGAGACCGGCCCCTGGGTTTGGGTATTGAACTGAAGCTAACGCCCCCCTGGTCTGTTTGATTGCAGGGCTGCAAGAAGACAGCAGTGGCTTGCTTCTCAGCTGAACTCAGCGTGGTGATGTTTGAGTTTGGCACCTCTAAACAAAAGTGGAATCTAAAGAGAATTCTGCAAGCAATTGAAAATAGTATGGTGAGAGAAAAGTCCTGATTCTTCTTCTGCATGAAACCCTGGCGTTTGGTACATCTCCCATCCAATCCTCCCAAACTGTTTCTTTTTCACTATAGAGCAGTGTGTCGGGCTCCAGTCCTTGTATTCTGGTTTTCATTTGACCTTAAGCTCTCAATTTACTTGTCTGGTCTGATTTATTTATTCACTTGGACATATTTTCTACAGTTTTCTGTCTTCTGAAGTTTATGGCTTTAATGCACTTGATTCAAGTTACACAACCTATACAACATTTTTGAGACCTGGAGAGACATGTTAACTGTGTGCAATTAATCAGCTAATTAGACCAATTAAGTAACTGATCGTTCGGGTCGGAACGAAAGCCAGAAGACACAGAGGAGCTCCTGGAACTGAGTTTGACACCCCTTTTGCATTGTTTTCCTCCCATGCTTTTCCCCTATTAAATTAATTTTTTTACAATGCTTCCCTATGCTTTACCACACCTCTATTGCTTTACAATGCTTCCCTATGCTTTACCAGACCTCTCTGTGCTTTACAATGCTTCCCTATGCTTTACCACACCTCTGTGTGCTTTACAATGCTTCCCTATGCTTTACCAGACCTCTCTGTGCTTTACAATGCTTCCCTATGCTTTACCAGACCTCTCTGTGCTTTACAATGCTTCCCTATGCTTTACCAGACCTCTCTGTGCTTTACAATGCTTCCCTATGCTTTACCAGACCTCTCTGTGCTTTACAATGCTTCCCTATGCTTTACCAGACCTCTCTGTGCTTTACAATGCTTCCCTATGCTTTACCAGACCTCTCTGTGCTTTACAATGCTTCCCTATGCTTTACCAGACCTCTCTGTGCTTTACAATGCTTCCCTATGCTTTACCAGACCTCTCTGTGCTTTACAATGCTTCCCTATGCTTTACCAGACCTCTCTGTGCTTTACAATGCTTCCCTATGCTTTACCAGACCTCTCTGTGCTTTACAATGCTTCCCTATGCTTTACCACACCTCTGTGTGCTTTACAATGCTTCCCTGTGCTTTACCAGACCTCTCTGTGCTTTACAATGCTTCCCTATGCTTTACCAGACCTCTCTGTGCTTTACAATGCTTCCCTATGCTTTACCAGACCTCTCTGTGCTTTACAATGCTTCCCTATGCTTTACCAGACCTCTCTGCATTATCACACTCCCTTGCTTGTACTGCAAATAACTTTTATATATAAGGATCCCAAGTGCTGTAAAATGCTGTATAGTATCTAGCTGTGGCTTATCAGGGTGTCTAGATTATTTTTTTTTCTTTAATTATCCATCGGGGTTGACCATAGCTGTTCTCCTGACAGGTGGACACTGGTGCCTGTGTGCAGTGTGAGAGCTACCAGGAGAGGCCAGTGGGAGACTTCTTGAAGAATCTCCAAACGTTCCTGGAACTGATGATGCTTTCTGAACCGTGTGGCAGGTAGCGCTGGACCCTGAGCTCCAAACATCGCGCACGCAGGGATCAGGGGTCACAAAGCTGCTTCTCAATGGTGAGTCAAAGGCTCTCAAATCTGAATTAACACGCCTCTGAATAAGAGTTACCCACATCAGGCTACTGTTGAACATTTTGCTGCGTTGAACTCTGGAGTTCCCTGGCTGCATGCGCACAGGTCCGCAGAGCGAAACCGTCTCAACGTAAGACTAGAGAGGAACAGGAAATTAAAACAAGGTACAGGCAATCATCCAAATAAAGCTGAAGAGCTAACGGATAACGAGACAGAACATCTGTACAGCCCTGAAACAGGATGTTTAAAAAAACACCCAACTGTACCGCTGAACCTCGCTTTCTTTAATATCAGCATCACAAGGTTGTCCGTGGATTATAAAAAATAACAGACGGGGCTCTTCAGTGAGTTACAGGAAAACAATTCCATCTCACGATTCTGTGACAGTTTAGAGACTCCGCTCTCTGAGTTTATAGAAGCCCTAGATGGAATTATTTTCCTGTAACTCACTGAAGCCCATCTATTAGTCTGAGCTGTGTGGACAGTGCAGTGCTTTGATCTGTGATTGATAACAAATTGGCACCAGATGTATCAGATATGAAATAATCTGCAAGCACCAGGAAACGTTTTGTGCTCTGAAGCAGAGGAATTTATGATTCCTTTTTTTGAAAGGAAGGGCGGGCTAATTTGCATAGTTGCATCAAGTCGGCTGTGGAGTGTTTGTTTCAACGCGTCTGTATTCTTGGCGAGATTGCCAGGCCCTAACCAAATGCTTGTTGCATTCCAGACACACTCCCACACACACACACACACACTTTACACAAGCAGGGTTTTCACCCTGGCACATTCCTAATTTAAGGGTGGCAAAACACCTAATTAATTTTACAGAACTAGAACCAAACAACTAAGTTAAATATTATAAAGCACAGAGATATGGTAAAGCATAGGGAAGCATTGTAAAGCACAGAGAGGTCTGGTAAAGCATAGGGAAGCATTGTAAAGCACAGAGAGGTCTGGTAAAGCATAGGGAAGCATTGTAAAGCACAGAGAGGTCTGGTAAAGCATAGGGAAGCATTGTAAAGCACAGAGAGGTCTGGTAAAGCATAGGGAAGCATTGTAAAGCACAGAGAGGTCTGGTAAAGCACAGGGAAGCATTGTAAAGCACAGAGAGGTCTGGTAAAGCATAGGGAAGCATTGTAAAGGACAGAGAGGTCTGGTAAAGCATAGGGAAGCATTGTAAAGGACAGAGAGGTCTGGTAAAGCATAGGGAAGCATTGTAAAGCACAGAGAGGTCTGGTAAAGCATAGGGAAGCATTGTAAAGCACAGAGAGGTCTGGTAAAGCATAGGGAAGCATTGTAAAGCACAGAGAGGTCTGGTAAAGTATAATAATAAACATGGCAAACCAGGGTAAACTCTAGTAAATGCAGAGTATAACTATGGGATGAACAACTGCAAAGATCCAGTGTTAAACTTGTATTATGATAAGGCTCCTTGGCATTGATTTTGAAGGGTCGGCTGCCCTTAGTATATTTTGTCATTGAAGGTGGGTGTGGGACTCTGTTTCCTTCCTCAGGTCAGCCCCGCCACTGGTTCCAGACGAGATTGTGGGGCGCTTGGAGCGGGACCAGTGAGTCTCGGCAGCGCCAGAGGGCAAGGTAAGAGCGGGCTTCGTAAAGCATTCATCACCTTACACTGACAAGCCCTGGTCATTTCTTTTAATTGTGGTTTTGAAGAGGGTGTCAGGATCCACAAAAATAGTGTGCTGGGGGAGGGTGGCTGAGTTTTACCACATTCACCCAGAGCTATGGATTCTGTACCCTTTTTAAGATGCCGTCTGCAATATGGTTTTATCATTTACATAGCTTTCTGAAAGGACTTGGTAAGGTTTCAATGTTATACAACGCAATGTTACAACAGTGAAAACATACAGGTAGTTTCACTGTTGATTTTGCTTTTAGATTACTTGTCATAAAAGTTCTATATAAATTAAATATTATTTTTTATTTTTTTAGTGACTGCTGTTTTTGAAGTTGTGAGGCGCTTCCAAACGAGAATATATTACATCAAAAACACAGCTTTTGCTATTTCTCTTTGTATTCCAGACATTGGACACATAAACGTCCAGAAGAAGCGAGAACAGATCGACAATAGGTCTTCTTAAGAATATGTATATACAAAATATATGTTTACATAATATATATATATATATATTATATGTATTTGGATAAAGGCGGTAACCTATTTATACTCTTATTATATTATGATTATAAGATATTATTATTATTATATAGGTATATATATCTACTAAAAATATAAATATATATATATTATACCACCTATATAGCTAGTGTATTGCAGGCGATACAGAAGGAGACATAGTTTAAAGTACCAGACAACTAGATGGCACTGACTCTTAAGTCTGTAAATGCACAATTATTATTATTATTATTATTATTATATATATATTATTATTATTATATGGTTTCTGTTTTGTTTTTGTTTCTCTGCATGTGTTTTGTGATCTACTTTCTTTTGCTTTTTCAAAAATAAAAAATAAATTTTGATCACAAAGTAATAGTAAGAGCTTATACCACCTAGTGCACAGCTAGTGTATTGCAGGCGATACAGAAGGAGACATAGTTTAAAGTACCAGACAACTAGATGGCACTGACTCTTAAGTCTGTAAATGCACAATTCTAGCTTGGGTTACATAGATCTACAGCAGCCAAACAGAACTATATATATATATATATAAACACTGTTTTAATTACAAATACAACCACTACTGTAAGGGTATTTTTTTTAAACTCTGACTTCTTTTTTTATTTGATAGATTTCCTCTAACAGTGGACTTTCTCTGAGGACACCAAAAACAAGACAGACAGACAGACATTTAAGACTGCTAATCAAGTGTTTGCAATCCGTCTCGTTACCTCCTCTTTCTTCTTCTGTTGAAGAAGATATGTTGATTATTCTGCTTGTGTTTTGTAATCGGGACGTTTCAAAGACAACGCTTTTGCATTACTAGTTAAAACGGCAGAGTTTTGAACCGCTTAAATGAACTAAGTAGAAGCGGTATAGTGCTACACTAAGTTCGCGATACAATGCGTATCGCCGGACACGTGACTGCCCTGATCATTTACACTTACGCGTTGCATAACAAGATCAAACTGTTTTTTTTTCACCTACTGATTCAAAAATCACTTGGTGAACTCTAATGATACGTGTTGTGTATTATTTATGTTTGCATGAATAATGATTTGTACATGGGGAGAAACAGTGACATCTGGTGGGCAGTCAGGTGAACTGTCTTATTTAAAATCACACCGTGCGCAGTTTGTACGGGACACTACTGTGATACGCCTGGTGTTTGTAATATTTGACAGTTTTTTGGTGAAAGAAAGTGTCTTTAACACAAAACACAGTGGAGGTTGAAAATTAACGTCAGAACGTGGTAGTGGCGTTTTCAAAGTTCATTGTAACAATGAAAAATGAGGATCCTTTGACTTGATGAGATTTAATCAATAAACTAGGTTTTGTAAACTTTCTTATGTTCTTATGTTCTTATGGAAGTTTTTTTAGCGACAATGAGCTGAAGAACTGCCCTATTACGCGTTGCATAACAAGATCAAACTGTTTTTTTTTCACCTACTGATTCAAAAATCACTTGGTGAACTCTAATGATACGTGTTGTGTATTATTTATGTTTGCATGAATAATGATTTGTACATTGGGGATGTAAATTGACTACAGTCAGGTGAACTGTCTTATTTAAAATCACACCGTGCGCAAATTGTACGGGACACTACTGTGATATGCCTGGTGTTTGTAATATTTGACAGTTTTTTTGGTGAAAGAAAGTGTCTTTAACACAAAACACAGTGGAGGTTGAAAATTAACGTCAGAACGTGGTAGTTGTGGTACTGGAGTGGAAAAAAGTAACATTTGTTTGACTAAATAAAAAATGTTCCTTATTTAATTATATAAATTTGTATTTATATATATATATATATATATATATATATATATATATATATATATATATATTATATATATATATATATATATATATATATATATAATTAATATATATTGCGGATAATAAAATGTAGTCGTCACAGTTCTGCGGGTAATGTGCTGAACTGGAGAGCACACCGCCTTATGGTAATGCATTATATTAATGTGTGTTTTTATTTACATTACCGTTGTTTTTGTTGAATAATAAAAAAAAAACACAACATTTTTTAAACCTATGCCCTTCTAATTGTATTGCTGTAAACACACAATCCTGTGTATTTGAAAATCCATGTTTATATACTGTGCGATGTATGCATTGTCCTCCTCCTAGGGATTAATTTACATTATAGAATATCGTATAGGGTCTGTCTCCTGCTCCGCCCATCCTGCTCTGCACTGAACTCGCCCGACCTCAGCAACACCTCACTGGATCCTCAGCGGATGCACCGTCCTTGCACTATTGCACTGCTAATATGTCGTTGTAGATATAACTCGCTACATCCTAGTTCATATTGTATTCTAGTAGTAGTATTATTTATACTGACTGTAAACTGTATTGTATTTAAATCCGAAGCTTGCATTGTAACCCTGTACTGCCCAGTAAAACCTGTGTGATTCGCCTTGGATAAAGGAAGTCTGACAAATAAATAATAACACCACAGTAAAATTAACTTGAGTGGTTTAATGCACAAACTGATATATCCTGATATGCCCATATATAGACATATTAATGAGTTCAGTTTACAAAAAGTCATTATTATTATTATTATTATTATTATTAAGAACATTTTTACATGTGTTGTTATTTGGTTGTGTATAACGGCTTGATCGAGTTGACAATGTTTAAAATAACCAATTCACTTCAGGGCGTTCCATTATAAAGGTTTCCCCAATGCAAAAACCTAGCAAAGTGTAATAAAGCACAATGAAAACATAGCAAAGAGTAAACTATGAGAGAGAGAGAGAGAGAGAGAGAGAGAGAGAGAGAGAGAGAGAGAGAGAGAGAGAGAGAGAGAGAGAGAGACTATATTTTAGCATCGTAAATGTAACGCTCTGTCGTTTATTTTACTTTTTGGAAAAAGTCAAGTTAAAAAATGAGAAATACTTAAAAGCCTAACGTCCTTAAACCGCCTTAAATTCAAAGTTGCCTTTATTTTTAACGCGCTTTTTTATAGCCATTAGCCCCATCTGGTGGATGGAAAGCGAAATGACACCCGTTACCTAAGTGGGCGGCGCAGTCAGACACTGCAATGTACCTGCACTCAGGTACCAAGACATTCACAGACAAACCAGACCCTCTCTCTGAATGGACGACTTAATATAGATCCCTGCTAGCATTGCTTGCTTCAAGTGCCCATCAAAAGACAAACCAGCTGAAAGGCAGATAGGGACTTTGTAGTTAAATTGGAACACTCCGGTCTTTAGTGAAAAGTGAAGGTTTACTGAATTATGTATAGTGAGCGATAATCAGTTACCGGGAGACCCTGAGACTGCATAGAAAACCCAGAGTATCTGCGGGAATTCCTGAATTTAGGCAGCTATGACGTAACAACCAGGCATACAGCGTTCTCCGACACTACCAACATGGCGCCTGTAAGGTGTAGGGTGCCCTTACCAGTATGGCGTCACGGTAACCCCGCGTTAGGGTGGGAGCTGTGCTCTCGCGATAGTTCAGGGGGTTCCCTGTTGCTGTGGGGATACCGAAATCGCGTTCGAGAGTTAAAATATATACAACACTTATTTATTTTTATTTTTAAAGAAAGGTTTTTAAGTTGAAAAACGTCCATTTCCAGGTAAGCCGCCGTTCTGTTCATTTGCTATGAGGTTTTCTGTATTAATTTAGCTTTGGTTTTGGGAAAGGGGGCAATAATGATATATCTATGGAGGCCTAGTCATTATTATTCTGTACTGCCTTGTGTGATTGTGCTTTTTAACTTTAAAACCACCAAATAAATAGAGATAATGGTGTTTGGATTGAATTAAAAAAAAAACAAAAAACAACCGTACTACTAGAGATAATATATAATTTGTTTTCATTCATAATCTCTGTCAGACACGACCGCAGGATTTCAAAAAGCAGACCTTCAGCAGGAATTTATAATATAACGCGGACTAACCTTTAAAACACTAAGCCTTGATGGCAGTAAGACTCCTGTTGCACAGCAGTTACTCCCATTCCAGGTTTTTGATTCGCCCCCGTGTGTAACTAACTCGCAGTAAAACCAGCAATGGAGAAAATTGCTGTGCAAAAGGGAGTCTTATTTATTGAGAGGGCTTATTAATGCAAATGCATCCTCAGTATTGAAGAGATTGATCTTGGCGGATATGTGACAGATGGATACGTGACGGATTGCTGGATACACACACACACACTAACACTTGTTGTGTTTTTTTTGCCTCCCGGTTCAGGACGAAGGAGTTGTAAGAGATGTCCGACAGCGAGGACAGCGATTTCTCTGACAATCAGAGCGAACGCAGCAGTGAAGCCGAAGAAGTCGAGGACAATGAGGTGAGGCGCAAAGTATCGCTTTCTCTGGATGAGACATAAAACCCAGGTCCTGTTATAAGTGACTCCGCAGCAGCAGCAGTTGCAGTTGTGATGCATAGTTCACCCCTGGTCTCTGTAAGTCGCTTTGGATAAAAGCATCTGAAACTGATTAATAATATGCATGCAGCAGACTAGGACTAGATTTCTGCATTTCAATCCCTGCTGCTCAAGACACAAGTGAAATTAGTTTGTTTTTCCCAAGCATGCCCAGCAGAGGAAGTTGGTGTAATCCACAGGGCAGAATAAACAGCCCCGCTGTTCTGCACTGTTCAGAATGAATTCAGCCCCAGGAAAGAATGGCAGGCACACTATAGTTCAGATTTGGTTGTATTACAAAAGACTGTGAAACCCAACGACAATGTGTTGCTTGTTTTCAATTTAAATTCTGCAGTTGTTAATTTTTCATTACACATGAATTTTCACTAAACCCAAAGCAAGCAGTCCTGTCTGCCCAGAGAAGGAAGCAAGACTCCCAATTGCATAGTAGTTTGATTTGTTACTGGTTTTACTATGAGTTTAATAAGACGTGCCTGAGCTTGTTAGCTATGCAGTGTGGCTGATCAAGCTCATAGTGAAACCTGGAATGAGTGAAACTGCTGTGCAATAGGAGTCTTAGTAATATCCCTGCTGTTGTGTGTGTGTGTGTGTGTGTTGCAGGAGGAGGGGGGCAGAGGCAGCGTGGCCGGCAGTGACAAAGGGGATGAGGAGGTAGAGGAGGAAGATGAGGAAGAATACGACGAAGAGGAGGAGGAGGAGGAGGATGATGATGACCGGCCGAGGAAGAAGCCCAAACATGGGGGCTTCATCTTGGACGAGGCCGGTAAGAGACGAGCGCCATCCTCTGTAGAATTGTCCCACAGTAACAGCATAGCAAAGTGTAATACAGCACAGCGAAGGCATGGTAAAGCATAGACAAGCATTGTAAAGCACTGAGAAGTATGATAAAGCATAGGCAAGCATTGCAAAGCACAGAGAGATATTGTACAGCATTGTGAAAAAAAACAAACAATGGTAAACTAACCCTTATAAAAGGTGAATACATTCTGAGCTGGAGGGGTGGGGAAATCATTTCTACAGAGAGACCTGGCCCATTCAACACAGTTTAAACACAAGTTTAAATGAGTCAATTTCATCACGAAGTGGCAGCACCGTCTGCATGCAGTTTAAGACTGTTGATCTACTAGAATGATGATCTGGTATTAAGGTGCGTTCTGTACTCTGTTTTGTTCTCAGATGTCGATGATGATTATGAAGATGAGGATCAGTGGGAGGATGGAGCAGAAGACATCTTGGAAAAAGGTTAGCGGATTCCGTCAGTGTTTTGAGTCTCATTGATTTATTGAAGCATTAAAAGAATCTGGGTACTGATCCGTGTTACAGAGTGAATGGGTCTTCAGAACCACGCCAATCCATTCTGTCTAACTCTTGAAACTCTAGAGCTGTACACACAAGGACCTGCATGCATTTACAGCTGGGGCCAAAAGTTTTGCATCACCTAGAATTTTAGGCAAAATTGAACTCTAGATTTTGGGTTGAGACTTTTAATATAAAAAAAAAAAAAAAAAAAAAAAAAAAAAAAAGCTATGAACGTAATTTTGATGTAATGGAAGAAATTGCAAAACGATGTTGCAAAAGTTTACCGGAGACCATAATAGAAGCACAGGAGCATTTCGTGTTTTGATTTTAGCCATATTTTTCAATGTATTGTTTTTTTCGTTAAATACGTGGAAAACTACGAAGCGGTGTGCAGTTCGATATGTTAACAAGGTAACATTGTTCAGCGGGTTTCGTTCGACTTTATGAAGCAGAATTAGTTCGTTCTAAGTAGAGGGGGATGCAGAACTTGGCCAGAGCTGTATGTGCATTTTTTAATTGCTGTTCTGGAACAAAGCTGCGAGAGATCAGTGTTTTTATAAACTATCGGACCCCTCCAGAAAGCAGGTACAACTCTAGTACAGAATGCTGAAGAACAGTTTAAGGGCAAGGCACAAAAGCATAGCAATATAAGATCTCTGTAGTCGCCAGTATCAAAACCAGTATGCAGGCAATTAAGTACCAGTAAGGTATATATGCCAGAAAGTGAAACAGTAAGCACAAACCAGTATAGAAAGCAGTGACGAGGAAGAACCAGTAGGACAGTACCAGTAAGTGTGTAACAAGGTGTGTCTTACTCAAAGTAAAACCAGGAATGGATCAAACTGCTATGCAACAGGAGTTGTATTTCCTTCCCCGCAGCGACGCTGATAATACTGCATTAAAAGCAATGTAACTGGCTTTCCAAGAGATTGATAATTTCAACTCTTCTCTGAAATAGTCTGGTGTCGTACTGTAAGACCGTCTGTTATGCAGCCCATGCGTTTGACTGTCTGTATAATGGAAGCGATTTTAGGCTGCAGCACGTGTATTGCATGATCTGGGAAGTAAAGCTGAGTGTTTTTATTCAAGTTTTGACCCAGTATAGGATGCTAGTGATTAGACAGTGACACTTTGCATGCAGCAGTGTGAATTGTGGTGCAAAGCAGGGAGTGTACCTGTCAGTAAAATTAAAGGGATCAGAACGCAAGGGTTAGGGAGTGAAGGACGTGTACCAGCGAGGTAGAAACCAACTAAAGTGTGTTTTCATTTCAAGAACTTGTCAAAAAAATCTGTGGTTTTCCAGCATTGATTAAAATGTGTTCTTGGTCAGCTATTAATATTATTTATTACTGTTGTTAATATAGTTAATAATCAGAAAATAAGGGTGTTGATGGCTGCTTGAATTTGTAGAACGTGGGTGTTAAATGTAATTGTTGCATGACAATGAAACAATCTGTCTGAAAAAGTTCTGAGGCTTTACACTTCTTCTAACACCTCTGCTCGTAATGCTTTGTATTCAGTTGATTTAAATGGGAGCCGATCCTAAGTGCTGTTTTGAATCATTAATATGCCGGTCCTTGCAGGCAGTTTTATTACACGCCCCCAGGTGTTGTTACAGCTGTTTAAAAATAACCTAGATGTCATTTCTTTTCATTGTTAACAGCCTGACAACTTTTTAAAAGTCTGTATCAAAGCTTAAAAGTCTGTTTAAAAAATGTCCGCTCTAGTGCACTGATATTGTCAGGATTATCGCCCATGCTGTCAAACAGGCAACGCAGCGATATCGATCCGTGATGTGGAACAGAAAACCCGCAACCCGAGTTTTTTCTCTTTTTAAACACTCTTCCTGCAGTGATTTAGAGCACAGATCTCAAACCCCAGTGCACTAGAGCGGACATTTAGAAAATACTTTATCATGATTTGATAATTTAGCAGACGCCTTTTTTCCAAAACAACAAAATATAAAAAATAAATTACAGGCCGTGAAAATGCAAACACATTTATACAGTGTATACCAAATAAAGGAAAATGCTAAGATATAGAAATAGGAATTTACAAATAAAAGTTTGAAATAGGTGGGGTTTCAAGAACACAGCGGAAAGTAGTCAAAGAGAAAAAATCCTTTCAAAGAGACTTTTCAAGTTTTAGAAGTGTATAAACTTGTCAGGATGTTAACAATGAAAAAAATGACAGGCACATTGTTTAAATGTCACGACAGCTGGGGACGTGGAACGCAACGTTTTCTGGAAACCCGCTACTTTACTCTTTTAAAGACGTTGGGTTACTGCACAGGTGGGACCCTGTTGTAACTCGTCCAGCTGAATTGAAGCAGACCCTGTCTCTGTCTTATTTAGAGTAGGCGTAAAGCTGCTGCTGTAGTTGGGCTGCATTTCTCAGCAGACCTGCACTGTCATTTTTAACTGTTTCCTTTGCTGCGCTCATAACTCTCAATTATTTATTTTTGAATGCATGCCTCCTTCAGTTAACGGTAAATCAATTTCCAAATCTTCTTCCCTCTGTTTTTTTGTTTGTTCTGTACGTATGAGTATTTTGTGTGTGTGTACCATGTTTGTATTGGAGGGGGCACAGTCAGCAGTTGCAGTTCAAATTACTTGTAAAATGTTACAACTAACTCGAAATCTGCAACTGTTTAAGAGCTGAAAACAAGTAAAAATGACTAATTAAGCAAATTATTGTTCAATGAAGGGTCTAGTTAAATAGCTGAGAGCTTGGTTGGAATGAAAACCAGCAGACACAGGACCAGGATTGGGAAGCCCTGTTCCAGAGGTGATTCTCTGCCTGTGCTGTGGCTACACTGAGAGTTCCAGTGTAGATAGAGCAGGTCACATTTTTAGCTATGTCTTACTGTTGAAATTTCTCCCATTTTTAACAATATTAATTTAATACAAACAAATAAATAAATAAACCTGAATTTAAAATTTGCCTGAAACATGCTCCCTTTTTATAAATGTGAACTTCATATTTCTTCATTTTATTTTGATTTTATATATACACACACACACACAGACAGAGTATGCATGTACAGTTTACGTCTGCATATGTATGTAAAGTGTGTGTGTGTGTGTCTGTATATATTATTTATTTGTATGTATTTTCATTCATGCTTTCTTATGTACCATTCCTTGCCTTGCTGCATTTTTATAATGATGTGTTGTCCACTCCCCCCCCCCCCCCTGTCTCCGCTCCCCATGTTGTTTGATTGTGGTGATATTGTTTGGCTCACAATGTGCTTCTGCACATGTCCACCCCTCCACTCCACTCCACTGCACTCCACTCCACTCCACTCAGCAGAACAAGCAGAAGGTGAGTGCCTCTCTCTCTTATCCCTTTCCCAGCACGACAACGGGACCCCTTGTGTCTCTCTCTGTGACTCCTGCTCAGAGAGAAGTTAATGTGTGTGCAGATGCGGTGTTACATGTACAGTGTTCTGCACTATCCTGTAGCAGTTATGCTGTGGTAGACATGCACAGGTAGAAAATATTCTTCTGTTAAAGAGCTGAGCGAAATGATTATACAGATCGAGCTCTCTGCACAGGTGCTGATAGTCAGGTGAGGGTCTGGCAGGGTTGAAAACCCTAACGTAAATAGTGTGTGTGGTGGGGGAGTGTAAGGTTGGCAGGGATGGGGTTAATTCTGTCCCTGCCAGTAGGCAGTGGTGTGGCCGTTCCCTAGTTAGGTAAGTGAGAGCTAATTGGGGCGTGATCACCTGCATAGAGAGCCAGTTGTTTTTTTGGAGGAGTTTTGGGGCGAGTGTTTGTACCGTGAGTTTTATACAGTTGCAGTCCTTCTCTGGGTTCCAAAACAAAGATTTAAACAAAACAAAACACAGGCTGGGCATTCGCCTTCACTATGAAGTTTCAAACTGGTACAAACACTTGCGCTCCCCATTTAACCCCATCCCTGCCAACCTTACACTCTCCCACTCACTACATGTTAGGGCTTTTGTTCTGCTACAGGGCCGTTGGTGTCGATCGGGCTGATTCACCATTCAGAGTGAAGAAACAGCTGCTCGGGTTTGTGTGGATCCCCGCTTTTCCACACAAACAGCTGATGCTTCGCTTGTTGCACATGGAATGGTAAATCAGCCCGATCGACACAGACGACCTGGCTTGGGTGAAACTGAGGTGCAATAGGAGTCTTGTTTCCATCCCTGTTCTTGGCAGGAAGCCTGTCGTTTTCAGTCGGAACGCAAGTAGGGTTTTTAGTTGGCTTAAATCACAAGTAGGATGGCCACACAGTAAATACAGCAAACAGCAAGTTTAGAACCAGTGTAACAAGCACAGTAAGGAAAGAGCAGAAACCATGGAAATAAACCGCACATGTTTGCAGCTCACTGTTTTATAGGCTAAGCTCATAGCAGTTTACTTATATACTGAGCATCAAAAGAAACTTTTGATATTTGAGCATCAAAAGAAACTTACCTCTTTTATATTTGAGCATCAAAAGAAACTTAACACTTGTATTTGGATAAAGTTCACTAGATGTGATCGAAAAATGACACAGGTGCCAGTGACTTTTTATTGTGCTGATTTAACAATTGACATCACGGAGATGCTGCAGAATAATCTGTCGATCTCGGGCAGGTGTTGTGACTCGCTCTCCCAGTTGGTGGCCTGCCGTTGACAGTGTGTGTCTGGTTATACCGTTTGAAATCGCTGGCTGTGAGCCCCCAAGACGGCGATCCACAGCCCGCTGCCCGAGTCCAGCCTCCAGCATGCCGATCGCACGAAGCCGCTGCTCTCTTAACAGACGTGGCATATTGTTTTTTTTCCCTGTGGTTTTCTTTATTGCTTTTCTTCAAGCTTGCAGTTCAACAGCTGAAATCCCTCCGTATCCAGCGTCCAATCAACTGCCTCACTAACTAGGTGATTAAGTGCATAGGCTTCAGTCACAGTCACTCCAGCGTGTCGTGGGCAAGGATGAACGATCGAGTGATTATAAAGAAACCAAAAACATTTAGTCACTGTCCATCATTTTATATACCTTTTTTTCAAAAATAAATGTGTTGTAATAGTGAGAAGTTTCTTTTGATGCTAGGTATATTATCGCAGCGTGTGTAACTCTGTGTGTGTGTGTGTGTAATATACATTTATAAATTGTATTAGACACATTTTAGTGCAGAAACAGATTTTGATGAGGATTTTAGTTTTTCCCTTCTAATAGAAGGGAACGGGAGCTATTGAAAACTGATTCCCTTGTGTTGCCCTGCTAGTGTACAGCTCTGGCCAAAGGTTTTGCATCCCCCTGTAGAATGAACTAATTTTGCTTAATGATGTCGAGTGAAACCTGCTGAATGATGTTATGTTAACATATTGAATTGCACACCGCTTTGGAGTTTTCCCATAGACTTACCAAAAAACTCTAAGTCTAAGATGAAATACTGGCTTCTGGTAGACTTTGTGCAATATAATTTTGTAGTTTCTTTGATTATATGATATAATATATAAAATATCTAAGAAAAATATCATAGATAGATAGATAGAGAGAGAGAGAGACACATATAGTGAGAGAGATATATAAAATAATTGTCTTAATGCTAAAATTCTAGGTGATGCAAAACTTTTGGCCACAGCTTTGTGACTCTGTTCCTCTCCGAGCGCATCGCTGGTTCCCTGACTTGCACTCTTGTCTTTAGTTTCCAATATCGATCATGTCGTGCTTGATGATGATCACTCTGGCGCTCGCAGGCTGCAGAATCTCTGGAGGTTGGTTCGGTTCTTTTTATGTCACGTATGTTTCTAAGTGTTCGGTGGCTGCCTTTTAATCCAGTTCTTTCATTCTTGTGCACTCTGTGCTGTGTCGGGGTCTGTCATCCAAAGAGTGCAGGAGAATATAAAATCTCAACTCGATTAGAGGTAGCCACCCAACACCTAGAAACACAAGTCTAAATACAATATAAAAAAAAATAAAAAAAACAGCTGAAAGTCTTAATTCTTCATTTCTTGTTTTACGCAGAGATCAGAGGGAAGAAGAGCTGGGAGAATATTATATGAAAAAATATGCCAAATCCTCAGGAGGCGAGCAGTAAGTCAAAAAGATTTAACAAAGAAAACGGGACAAGTTTAAATGTGTTCTCTAGTGGTTAAAGAAAAGGGCTTGATAGGAGGAAGTCCCTGGTCCGAATCCCTGCTCTGACTCACCTTGTGTGACCCTTAACCTATCTTTGGATGAGACATAAAACAAATGAGGTCCTGTTGCAAGTGTCTCTACAGCAGCAGCAGCAGTTGTTGATGAAGCAGAGTTCAGCCCCTGGTCTCCGGAAGTCGCTTTGAATAAAAGCCTCTGCTAAATGACTAATGAGTAAAAGTAATCAATAGAAACATTGTGTGTGTTGTATACAGAGATTTAGTTGTTTGACCTTAGATTGTGTAAAATAGGAAGTTCTCTCTGGCAAGTTAATTTTGCAGATGGTCCCACATGCTTAGATAATGTTTAGATTTACTGTATAGAAAGGTGCTTATTACAAATATGCAAAAGTGCAGAGTCAATGACATTATCTTGCTCACAGACTCTTTGTATTTGCTTTACGCACCTAGTCCATGTCCCCAGTTAAATGCACTTGGTAAGCAAGGTCTGCAACACTCGGTCACTTTTTATATTTTTCATTACAGTAAGGAACTTGATTGGGTTGAAGTTAGAATAAAATTGCCAGAAACAGAAAGAAATGGAATAGCTAAGGCTGTTTTAATAGTGCTCGAGTGTTTTATCTATCTATCGAGCGATCGTTTTTTGTTTTTCTCTTCTAGTTTCGATGGGGGCTTGGAGGAGCTTTCTGATGACATCACTCAACAGCAGTTGCTACCAGGTGTCAAGTAAGCGATGCGATGCGATGGTCTTAATGTGCGAAGCCAGTATTAATCTGGTGTATGTGTCTAAAGTGGAACGTGTCACAAACTTAGTCCTTCTCTCTTCTTTTATCCTGTAACATGTAGCACCAATAATGTTAATCTCACAATTCCTGACTAATTAATTTTGCCACGTTCGTAAATGCCTTCGTTTTTTAAAAGGTTTCGTTTACTGCCATTTATTGTAGTCCTTATTAAATACATTTATTTTCTTTTTAATGCATGAAAAACATGTCGCTCTCTGATCCAGTAGTTTATAACACAGGGATGATGTGTCGGGGGGAGGGGACTGATTGACAGTGAAAGAAGGAAGCTCCTTTGAAAATCCAACCCTTAATTTTAAGATGTTACCTTTTTTTTTTTTTTAAGGGATCCTAATTTGTGGACAGTGAAATGCAGGGTATGTTGATTTTAAATCTGTTTTGTTAAAATGTCTGGGTGGGAGAAGTGGTTCATAATATAAATGAAGCGGCCTTTCTTCAAGTTGGGTGATAACAATAATTTTAATAAACGTTTGCAAAGGGGCAGTATTTGATCAGTACATTGCTCCCACAGTTTTTAATCTGTACAGTTGCTTGTTTTATGTCTTTTTCACAGATTGGGGAGGAGAGAGCTACAGTGATCGCGCTGATGAGGAAATTTATCGCCTACCAGTTTACAGACACGGTACGTTTTACAGAAAACATTTCTTATTTTGGGGCAGCTGCTCGACCCTCCTATTAGGAGGGGGTGGATATCGCAGGGCTGGAAATAAGACTCCCGTTGCATAGCAGTTTGATCCATTCCTGGTTTTAGTGTGAGTTTAATAAGACGCACCTGAGCTTGTTTCCTATACACACTGTGGCTGATCAAGCTTGTAGTAAACCTGGCTGAATGAGCTATGGAATAGGAGTCTTATTCCCTGTGGTTCTACTACCATGTCATTGTAGATGTAACTTGTCGTGATCTTAACTTGTTCATATTGTATTTTAGTTGTACTATTGCCCTTATTGTAAACAACACTTTATTTAAATGTTAAGTTTGCATTGTAACCCTTTATTGCCCTGTAACACCTGTACATCGCCAAATTAAATTAATAATAATAATGATAATAGTAATAGTTCTTTAGCTTTGTCGCGCCAGCGCTGTCCTGTATGCAGAGCTTAATCCGCGCAACGGCCAGCGGAAGATTTGCACTGTAATCTCTCCC